>NC_091368.1:19694919-19740629 GCF_038502225.1 Cherax quadricarinatus
CTTACCAGTTGTTACAAAAAACGCGATTCTAAAAGCTTAGAGATCTCCAGTGAATACTAGAAAGGACTGCCCTTCTAGCATCCAGCCTGTTACTGGGTTTTCGTAACAAGTAGTCAGTATCCTTGTCCAATTATCCATTAAAATTCAGTATGGTTCAATAGTGCTTTAGGATTACAACTGGTAGGCTACTAACTAGAGAAATTAAAATTTAATAAATTTATTAAGTAGTAAGTTGTCTAGAGGTATATTATCAAAGTAAATTAAATCACAGCAATCAAAATAAAATCAATCTCTCGAGTTCAATATTATTGTGCTGAAAGCACATATCACATTTATAATTCTTAAGTACCGTCAGGTACATTAACATTTAATAAGATATTACAAATATGTACAAGTAAGTGTGAGTATGCGTGTAAGTGCTCTTAAGTAGTTAGCTATGTCTCAAGACTCGAATAAGACTTAAACAAGTGACTGACAAAGTCCTCAAATAAACTAACTTCTTGACCGACTGGCAACCCGAACAGTCTGCTTGAACAACAAAGAATGCTAAGCCCAATAGCAATGCAATATCAAGCGACTGCGACACAGAATCAGGAATTGGGAAATAATATAACGACACTAAGTAGGGACCATCTGCAGATCCTCCACAAAAGTTACAAAACTCCCATAATACTGAATCTACGTTCAGCATAGGAAAACCCTGACTGTGACAATACACAGAAACCAGTACAAAATTAGGTCAGAAGCTATAGCTAAGGACCTGAGATACTCAGAGTGTCTATGTGACACACAACCTCAGTACAACGTCGAAAATCACTAAGTCTTTACAATGTTCTGTGAACAAAGTTCTACAGAACTAACAAGAATAATGAGACAGACAATCTGTCCAACCAGCAAGCGAGTCCAGAGCAGACTGACTACCTCACGAGAGGTGAGGACACCCCCCCTCGATCACGTGATAGCTACGTGGACAACTGCAGCTCAGAAGCCGGCAGTATAACGAGCGACAAGCGATAATTACAGTAGTTTGACAATCAAGACTAACTGAGCACACATTATGTACATCCTAACAACATAAGCTAAATAACAATATAAGTCAAATAATAATATAAAGTCATACATTTACGATTTAGCTATTATCGCAAATATAAGCAATATAAAATTATATGAAAAGATAATATACATTACATATATATAATAATCATTGTAACCCATTCAGGGGTTGCAACACCAGTGCTCCATTTACTTTTTCCCCTCATCACTTTTGTGATTCACCTCATCTTTCATTGACCAAATATCTGAATACTTTCACTTCCTCCATACTCCCTCCCTCCGATATGATATCCAATTTTCTTATCCTCACCACCTTGTTCTTTCTTACGTTCATTCTTAATACTCTTCTTAATATACCCTTCCAAACTCGTTCACCATCCTCTGCAACTTCTCTTTATTCTCCCAAAAGCAGTGTCGTCAGCAAAAAGCAGCTGTGACAACTCCCACTTTGTGTTAGATTCTTTATCTCTTAATCCCACACCTCTTGGTAACACCTCAGAATTTACGTCACTTACAACCTTATATATAAATTTATTGAAGAATATGGTGGCATCACGTATTCCTGTCTAAGGCCTGCTTTTACTGGGAAATAATCTCACTTTCCTACATACTCTAGCCTGAGCTTCACTATCCTCGTAAAAACAATTAACTACTTTCCGTAATCTACCTCGTATTCCATACGTTCGCAACATATGCCACATTTCTCTCCTATCCACCCCTTCAGATGCGTTTTCCCAGAACATAAATGTAACGAAAGCCTCTTTAACCTTATCTAAATACCGTTTACCTATGTGTTTCACTGTTAACACCTAGTCTACACATCCTCTACCCTTCCTAAAGCCTGCTTGGTTATCTGTGATCCTGGTTTCCTTCTAACTCTAAATTATTTCAAAAACGACTACCATGCACTTTATCAGGTATACTCAACAGGCTTATTCCCTTATAATATTTACACACTCTTTTGTCCTCTTTCCCTTTGGACAAAGAAACTATGCATGCTCTTTGACAATCCCTAGGTACCTTACCCTTTTCCATACATTTATTAAATCAAAGCACTAATCGTTCTAAAAACTATATCTCCACCTGTTTTTAACATTTCTGTCTATATATTATAAAGGTTCAGCAGCATTATCAGACCTTCAAAGAGTATTTCATAAGGCTGGTTCCTCCATATAGAAATTAAAAGATAGAAAAATCAATGATAACATAACATAATAAGATAAACAATATTATTAATATGTAAAACTCGCAAAGAATATAAAATACTTAAACATGAAATTAAACCTACTTGAAGCAGAGAAATGAAAAATTAAATATATAAATACTTAATGCCTCAAAGCTAATATGTACACAGTACGTAGTGGAGAGTGGAGCTGTGCCCATGTTCTGGGCACAGCTTTGAATCCTGGTTTGGAACACAGAGCCGTTGTTTATTACGAGGAAGGGGAAGGGGGGCACAGGAGGATGTTACTGTTGACACACTGAGTAGACAGTGATCTCAACACAAGTAGAGATTATGACGAACCTAAGCACTGGGATCCTCTAACCATCACAAAATTTGTGAAGTAGTTGAGTCGCCATTAGAGAACCACCATGAAACCTTGTTGGGGTTATAATTGGGGAACAGCTGCTAGAATGGTGTGTAGCGAGTCGGCCACGAGTGGAAGGGGGACCAGAGTAGGTTCAGATGTCGGATCAATCGTAAGATTTTTTCAAGGTCTATGTTGCCCTTCTTATTTCGCCTGTGTCAGATCACCCAAGCCGACAATCAAAGCTAAAATAAAGAAACACAAAATTACACACCAATCGAGAAATCACTCACGATAGGCGTACAGCTTTTAAAAGAAATGGTGAGGATTAAATGATGATGTTACACTACGTAAGTTCAAATCATGATAGTGAAATGAAGTGAAATGAATACTTACAGATTTGAGGGAGCCAAAAGTCAAGTGACTGATAACTAGTGGGAAGGACACACGTCACCTCCCACCGGATGCAACGGGGGGGGGGTTATAGCAGGAACGATGCACCCACCTGACAGAACAAGCAGACTGCCCAACATTCTACCACCACCATTCATATTTCCACCACTCCTATCTAATGAACTTTTCCCCTCACAATCCCATCAATCCCGGCTGAATTACTCCCTTCCATTCTACCGACAGAGAAAGATCGCAGTCAGCAGGATTCACTTGTCGTGAGTTCAAGCCTCACCGGTACCGAGGGTGGGATTTGCCGTCAAGCACATGACCAGTCTTCTACTCCCAATATCTTCAAGACAACCACCAACAACTCTTATCCTTCAAAATATAACAGATTTCAGGAATTTCATTACACTGTGTTTTCTGAAGCTTCATCTCGACAATTGTGATCCTTCATTTTAACCTTATTCGATTTTGGAAAAAGATTTTGATTTTACGAGGCAGATATTCAAGATATCCAGCCCAGTGTCATAACAGATGTCATGCTGTACACTGTATCAAGTAAAGATTTTTTTTTTTAATTTTCCAAGATATTTTATCTTTTGAGAAGTCCTCAATGTAAAAAAAAAAAAAAAAAAAAAACTAGCAAGTCAGTAAAATCTACAGAGGTCGTTTACTACCCACTTAAAAGAAATGTAATTTGCTAACGATGCCAGAAAGTACTCTCTGGAAAATGGATGTTGAGAATAATGCTACAAGCTAAGTCATAGATTAAATAATGGACTTTAGGGGGAACTTAGCTTGATAGACAGCTTTTGCCTACACAGCCGTCCCTGCAGGGGATGTCTTGAGCAGCTGTCATATGTATCCCTCAACGGGCTGGAATAAAATTTATTGGTGAGTATGATTAACCCTAGGGGATGTTATGTCAGCTTATCCCAGAAACTGATTGATGACTGAAATACTCACTTGTGTGGACTCAACAGTCTGCACCTTGATGCCGACTATAGGTTGATTACAAACCCCTTGCGACACAAGAACTGCACAGCCCCCTGTATTACAAGATAATTCATAACCTACCTTGCTCTTGTAGCGTGAGCTATGGTGTTCACACCTTTTTCGACAGATATAAGTGACTTGATAGAAGCCAAAGTGTCTTTGGATGTCCATGTCTTCAACCTAGGAATACATACACTGGTACACTATGCTCCACAAGTTTTGTCATTATTATTCACAATCTTATCACTAAAGAAGCTGATCACTTTTATGCACAAAAATGAAAAGATCAGTGTTCTTTGTTGGTTATCCCAGCGCCAGTGTGAGCCCTAGCAGGGTCAAAAGCAATCTAACGATGCCACGACCTCCCAGGATGCCACTGCCCCTAGCCCATAAAGAAAAACCTGTCCTAGCACATGTCCCCTGCTTGCCAAACTTCTACCAGGAAGCAAAGCAGAATGTTTGATTCTTGTTGTCTTAAGCATAGACAACAATGTACACGATCTTCACCATAGTAATAAAGTGGGAGCAGGATTTCTTTAATTGTCCTGCTAAGGTAAGAGATTGATTTCCTCTTTTTTAAACTACACTCTTGCAACAGTGGTCTCTTGCAAAGAGCTGCGTGACCACGTAACTGGTACACACTGGTTAAACATCTGATGTAGCAGTAAACAAGATGCTGGGCCCCTCAGGGCTGGAAAGGGCTGAAAGGGGCTGAAGGGGGCTGATACCCCCTCCTTGAGCAAATTTCTTCACAATGCAAGAGAAAGAGAGAGAGAGAGTATACACTGAAAGCATTACTAAACTTACTGGAGTGAGAGATTTTGATGATAACATTGAATAAAAGTAGTTAAAAACCGGTGAGTGACAGGTACTATTGGTGAGTACTGTAAAAGTTACTGGATCGTGACTTTTGGATCTTGAACCAACAGATTTATGAAACATATGTGCAATAATGGAAACAATTTTAATAGGAAACTTGACCATTTTCCGCTACAGCGTGTGACCAGTCAGATGTAGTGCGCCAGCCAGTGTAACTGAAGAGAACCTATCTGTATGACTTGACACTGTAAAATTAATTTTGAAATTAAGATTCTTGGTGTCCCTCTGTAGCTGCGAGCTCAATCAATCACATCTTCATTACATTTGGTCATCTTTATTAGTTTGTAGTTATAAAACATTAATTAATATTGTTTTCCAGTGAAAAAGAAGACGATACAAGACCGCCCAATTGGCATTCCATGTAAACATCGAAATTAGCGAGAAATAAAAAAAATCTTATATTAACTAGTAGTATAATAATTCCTATATTATATTTACAAGAGAGTTTTTTTTTTTTTTACTTTTTTTCAGTGTATACTTAAACATTATTATTCAGTGGAAAACAATAAAACAAACAAATGATAGGAATTTATTTTCAGCACAGTAATGCATGATAAAAAATACATTATATAAAAAAATAAATAAAAAAATTCTTTTATTATATAAAGATATAAACTAATAAGAAGTGTTATTACACTGAACATTCATGCTAAATAATTATTTCAGAACATCTATCACCTTACTGCTCAGTGAACATAGTTATGGAACCCAAAGAAGCAATTCTTGTCCATTCTCAGGGAGACATTTGTCTTGCAGATTAAACAAGTAATAGTTCACTGCTACACAGTGTACGTGACACCTTGTTTACAAGTACTGAACAATGAGGTAATACTGAGTAATACTTCACACTGGTATCAGTTCCACCGAGAACCAACGTCACGGTTAAACCTACGAAAGTTAAACCTTCCTGTTGCCTCCTGATCCGTAAAAAAAACTTTTCTGACATTTCGAAAACCTAAATAGAACAATTTTATGAATAGAAAAACCACAGTTTTATGCACATTATACATTATATTATGTTATATATATATATATATATATATATATATATATATATATATATATATATATATATATATATATATATATATATATATATATATATATATGTATATATAATATTAATCAAAGGTCGCAGCCTGTGGTGGATTTTCGTATCTCGGTAATAAGGACGGGAATTTCCCTTCTTGTGTAGGGCAAGTTCACGTATATGACATTGTTACTTATAAAAGTCTCATGTATTTCATATCACAGCAAAATATTACTCACACATATAGCTTTTCACTGGAAATATATTTAGAAACTCACATCCAGCCTGGATTAGTGAAAACGGATGAAATACTGGAACATCAAGAGTGAAAAGCCGGTTGAATCAAACGTTCATCTGATTATTATTATTATAATCAAGGTGGAAGCGCTAAACCCGGAGGATTATACAGCGCCTGGGGGGGGATGTGGAAGGCATTCAGGCTTAATTCGGGGAACTGGAGCACAGATCCAATTCCCTAAATCAAGAGCCCCTCACCAACATCAAGGAGCCTTCCTTGAGGGGAACGTTCATCTGAAAGTGTTTGCATGTTGCTCGCCCAGCCAATAATTCTCCAGAAATGGCGACCACTCGGTATGTGACGCAGCTCCCTGTCGCTTGCTTCCATGGCACCATGTTTAATATGCTTTTATGAAAACCATAGGCGAATTCTGCCCATTTTAATTAAGAAGCAGCAAAGAGGAAAGTCATACGATATTGAAGACTAAAAAAATGGTGAAAATAAGTCGAGAGTAAAGGAGAGGAGGAGGTCGAGATGAGGGTAAGTTACCAATGTATACATTCGCTGCCTGACTACGGTGGAGTGAGGTTGTGCCCAGCACCCCTCTGCTGTTTTTCAGGCGAGCTACCACAGTACATCAACAACCATTGAGTAGTGTGGACGTGCGCTGCTCATTTTGGGATATCAAAATGGCTGAACATACAGTACGGAGAGTAAATACTATCTGCATAGAGCTGGTTCGTGGTACGTTAAGTGGAGATACGATGAACGTACTTCTCCCTAACATCATCAGGGACACATATGGTATCCCCAACGAGGAATTATATGGCGTCGCTCTTAATGGTTTGTCAAGAATCTTCGTGAAATTTCTGAGAGCCGGCTTCTACACAAGAATTGTCGAGCAGTACCAGGAACAACGCATGAGTGTGAATTCAGCGATGGATGTTGTGTTACATGATGTTTCTAAGTACTACACATGGGTGAAGGTACGGAATGTACCCTTCGAGGCTACGGCGTATGGACTACAGGAGTTTTTTCGCAGTTATGGGACAGTGCATTCTGCAACCATGGGGGTATGGAGGGATGGTCCGTATGAAGGAATGCCAGAAGGTTCTTACACCCTTAAAATGTCTTTAACAAGGCCTATACCATCCTATGTAACGATGACCGGTTGTAGAACACAGGTTTATGTGTACTATGCGGGTCAGAGAAAAACATGTCGTCTGTGCAGCTCTTATGAGCACATGGCAGCCCAGTGTCCTAGGAGGCAGGCTCCTCGAATTCTGGAAACGCCGATTGTGATTCAACAGTCGTGTGATTTGGTGCCTGGCTCTGTTGCCTCTGGAGGCCGGAGGCCTGATCTCTGGAGCAAGGAGGTCGACCAGGAGGTGGCGGAGGAGGAGACATGTGTCACTATCCCAGGGGAGTCGGGGGAGTCGAAGGTGTTATCTGAGGAGTCTTTAGTCCAGGAAGCTTCGACTCAGGAGGGTTTACTGGCAGATGTCATCAAGGATTTTTTGGATGGGGATGAGCCCGGTGTAGAAGGTGTCCTCAGTTTATGTGAAGTTGGAGAGCTGGAGGGACAACAAATTGTGGAGAAAGACTTGAGTAAGAAAAGGCTGGAGTGTGTGGTGGCCGTGGAGGTACACCAGGAGGATTCGTCTGAGGGTGAGATGTGTGTAAGTGGAAGTTCTAGAAAAAGAACTGCGGCATCAGAGATAGACGAGGTTATTACCCCGGGGCAGAGGCCGGGGAAGAAGTCATGGGCAGCGGTTGTGGAGCCGATGCCACATAGTGCTAGAGGTGCGCCTGAGTTGCACAGTGGGAGAGGGAGGGGGGAGGTGACTGCACAGGATAACTCGAGTGGTAAAGGAATACGTAATGTGAAAAGTGCAGCGAGTAAATCCCAGCGGCATAGGGGAAAGCCGCCACTTCTATAATTTTCAGAAGTGTCACGCTTAATGTCAATGGACTTAAGACTGAGGTTAAGAAAGTTTGGTTGGAGTGGTTTTTACGGCGGTTTGATGTAGATATTTGCTTTTTGCAAGAGCATAATCATAGGGCTGGTTGTGTGTTGCGGTTAAAAGGATATCGGATGTATGTTACCAGTGGTTTGCAATTGAAAGGTGGAGTAGCAGTGGCGATAAAGGAGACCAGCCCCTTGCGTGTCATCGGCTGGGAAGAGGGGGGGGGTGGGAGGGTCGTGAGGGTGGATGGTGTCTGGGGTGAGAGTCGAGCTAGTTTTGTAGGAGTTTACATGCCAGCAACTAGCAATACCAGGGTAAAAGTAGATTTTGTCAGAGAGGTATTGCTGTATCACTTGAGAGGTTTGCCTGCTATAACAGTAATAGGTGGTGATTGGAATTGTGTGATTAGGAGTGGTGATGTCGAACCGAGAGGGGCGGGTTGTGTGCTGAGTGTGCTGAGGGATGTATTGCGAGATATTGGGGTTGTTGATGTGGTGGGGAGGGGGGGATACCTAGTGGAGCACACGTTCGTCCGTAGGGGATATGAAGCGCGATTGGACAGAATTTATATTAAACAGGGTATAGATGTTGTGAGGGTGCAAACCTTCGATGTGGGGTTTTCGGATCACAGGGCGGTAATAGCAGATTTGATGTGGGATGGAGTGGTGCGTATTTATTCTGGGTACTGGAAATTAAATGTAAGGCTTCTTAAGGAGGAGGAGGAGGGGCCTTTTTTCAGTGATTGGTGGTTGCCTTTTTGGGAGGCTAGGGACAGGGAGATAGATCTGTTAGATTGGTGGGAAATGCAGGCAAAACCGGGAATAGCGAATTTTTTTAAGGTTAGGGGACGGGAAGAGGCGAGGTGGCGTTTTGGGTTGCAAAATTATCTGGAGGGACAGTTGCAAGATTGTTATGTTGGGGGAGGTGGTAGGAGGGATGACATGGACAGTCTGCGGAGCATGATCGCTGAATTACACAATGATAGGTTTGATGCAATTAGGGTTAGGGCGGGGTTAGAGGATGTATTGTGGGGTGATAAGCCGTCTGGGTTTGTTTTACGTAAATTTAGGGATCGACAGAGTGTAACCACCATTCTACAATTGGAGACAAGCCCTGGGGTGGGAGGGTATCCAGTGGGTCGAGTCCTATCCAATACTGAAAGTATGAGTCTCTATGCTGATAGTTGGTTTAGGGAGAAATGGAGTTGGAGGGAGGGGGGTTCCTGGGAGGGTATTTTTGAAGGGGGGTTCCATAGCATTTTAAGTGAGCAGGATAGAGTGGGGTTGGAGGTTGGTATAAGTGAGGTTGAGGTGGAAGAGGCAGTTTTCGGGATGAGTACCGGGAAAACACCAGGGATAGACGGTATACCAAATGATTTTTATAGAGCACATTGGGGGTGTATTAGACAGTGCTTTGTTAGGCTATTGGATCATATGTTAACTAGTGGGAAGTTGGGCACATCGCAAAGTACGGGTGTCATAGTTTTGGTGCCAAAGAAGAGGGGGGGTAGAGAGTTGAGTGCTTACCGAGCAATATCTTTGATGTGTGCAGATTACAAGGTTTTTGCGAAAATTTTGGGTAATAGACTGAAGAAGGTCATGGGGTCGGTGATACATGGGGGACAATTTGGTATCCCGGGGAGGAGTATGCGGGTAGGTCATGGACGTATTCGGGATTTCCTTGAGGGTAGTAGTAAGGGAGGTATTCTAGGTCTGGATTGGGAGAAAGCTTATGATTATGTGGATAGGGACTTTTTGTTTGAGAGTATGGTGAGAATGGGTTTTGGAGGGAGGGTGGTTGGATGGGTGAGGACATTGTATGAGAATGCATCGATGAGAGTACAGGTAAATGGTAGGTTGGGTAGTTCAGTAAGCATGGGGAGGGGTTTAAGGCAGGGGTGTCCACTCTCCCAAATACTCTTTGCATGTATGCAGAATCCTTTCTATGTTCTGGTTGATGGTGGGATGGGAAGGATGGGGGAGAGAGGTGGATTTTGTGGGAATATTGTTGGTTATGTAGATGATACAACTGTTTTACTTAATGAGATAGAAGATTTAAGTAAAGTGGGAAGGGTAATTGAGATTTTTGGGAATGCTACTGGGATGAGAGTTAATAAGCAGAAATCACGGTTGTTGGAGGTAGGCAATTGGGTAGGAGGGACCTTGGGGGAGGAGTTTGGCTGGATAACTGTAGATAGGCTAAAGATTTGTGGGATTTTGTATTTAGCAGATGTACAGGAGAGCAGGAGGGTTAATTCAGAAATGGTAATGGACAGAGCTTTGAGTAGGCTCAGGAGTCTAAGGGCCGGGGATGTAACCTTGCATCAAAGGGTTGTGGTGGTAAATACGCTGATTTATAGTAAGGTGTGGGGAGTGGCGGAAATTTACCCCTTAAGAAGTCAGGATATTATGGAATTACAAAGAAGAGCCTTAAGGTATGTGTGGGGTTTTGGGAGGGCGTGGTTGGGTAAAGATGTGGTAATGACTGCGGTAAGACAGGGAGGATTGGGTTTGATGGCATTAGGGTCTAGGGTGAAGGCGCTATATGTGAAGCAGAGGTATATTCGGGCAGCGGGGGAAAGGGGTCTTCGGGTGGGGGAGGTGATGGGGGATATCCGCAAATGGTGGGGTGGCAGGGACTTAGTGGAGTGTGAAGATATGTTGCGGTTTATGTTAAAGGTACGCAATGTTAAAAAACTCAAGGTAAAACGGTTAGTGGGTGTGGGTCGTCGTCAGGAATCAATGCAAGGGATGGCAGTGTATCCCACATATGATTGGAGAGTGATATGGGTGGAATTTAGTAAATTAAGAATACCGGCAAGAGTGAGGGAATTAGTTTATAGATTTCTTATGGGGACGTTAGCATCGAAAGAGGTGCTAAGACGAATGGGTTTTGTGAGAGAGGCATCATGCGGGTTTTGTGGGGAAGTTGAAACGGCTTTTCATGTAGTATATTTTTGTTCTGCTTTGGAGGTGGTAAGATTGTGGTTGAAGAGGGTTTTCTTTTTATTGGGGGGGGGACAGATATCAACCCTCAGGGCTTTAATGTTAGATATGGGAGGGGTACCCAAAGAGGTGGGGAGGGCTATCAGATACGTAATAGTTGATTACTTGCATGTTTCTTGGGGGATGAGGGAGGTGGAGGGAAACATTAGGATAAAAGCGTTGGCGGCGTGTTTTTATAGGACAGCATGTAGGAACAAACAATTATATGGGGGAAGGTGGGTAATTAGTTTTCCGGAGGGATATCGTGAGCTTACTGTTGAACGTCTAGAGGTGTGAGAGGCAAGGGGTTGGTCTCTTCAGTGGTGTGTCCTCTTGGAGTGATTGGAAGCCTGATGAGGAAGGTTGATTGGTTTGCAAGGTGGTAGATGTGGGTAAAGTTTTTTTTTTGCAGGGAGCCGTCGGGGGCTCCGGGGTATGTAGACCTTTATGAATTTTGTAAAATCACAGAGTCAAAAGTAGTATGTGATTTTCTGTTTTTTCTCTTATTGTTATAAGAACCATTTTATATAGGGGGTTTATATTTATATGTATATTGTGAGGATATGTTTTATACATTCGAATCTGATGTTAGATTTATCCTTGTCATATGTCTCTTTTTTATCGTATTGAATGGGTACAAAATGACCTATGTACCAAAATATAAAAGTATTTGATGGGGTTTATATATACCCTTCATTTGACTGGAAGGTCATATTATATATTGAGTGTTAATCGGTAACATTAATTTTGTGTGTGTAGGTGTGTTTGTGGGAACCAATGTCTTAGGTATAGTTCTATCATTGAATGTAATATTTTTTTAGTTTATTTGGTGAAAAGTCATTTAGTGCTTTATTTCTATGTATGATCCAGTTTGTTCTGTACGAACAAATGCACATACACGTATGTGTGTATAAGCATGCGTATATGTATACATATATATATATATGTATATATATATATATATATATATATATATATATATATGTATATATATATATATATGTATATATATATATATATATATATATATATATATATATATATATATATATATATATATATATATATATGTTTGTAGGACTCATTCCTACATGTTTTATAATGACTCCGACTGTTTGTTTGGAAGTCGGTTGGTTGGGTTATTTTAGAATTTGTTATATCAATGTGTTACAATGTTTTTTGTGTACCTGACATTGTCTGCCACTTCTGTTTTGGATGTTATGTATTTAGTTTGTCTAGTTTTTTTTTTAGTGATAAGTCTTTTTTGTTTGTTTGTTTGTTCTAGTATAATCCAGTCTGTGCTGTAAGAACATATGTGCACATACATGTATGTGTATATGTGCATGTGTATGTATGTACATATATACATGATTATAGGACTTATTCCTACATGTTTTATGACTCCGACGTTCTGTTTTGTAGTCGGTATGTTTTTTTTTTTTTTTTTTTTTTGTTTTTTTTTTTTTTTTTTTTTTTTTTTTCCCGTAAACGGGTTGGGTTTCTTACGGTAGGATTTTCGTTATATCAATATGTTAAAATGGTTTTTTTTTTTTTTTTTTTTTTTTTTTTTTATTGTGTGTGTACTGACATTGTCTGTCACGGTTTTGGATTTGCTAATTGTCGGCTTGTATCATGTGTATGTTGTTTTTAAATAAAATATAAAAAAAAAAAAAAAAAAAAAAAGTTACCAATGTATTTGAAAAAGTTGTGAGAAAAGCAGACAATTAGTTAAAAAGCTGACCTTGTTGTCTAAAATGAAAGACAATTTGTGTTGTATATGTAAACATTTGTTTTGTGCTCATCAAATGTGTCGGTAAGAGAACAGCTAATTTCACCACAGTATCAGAGAGGACAGGATGATCAGGAAATAGAGCAAGCCTCTGTCGAATCGGTGACTCGAGGAGAAGAATGAACTAGATTACTAAGAATGTTATTAGTTTCGAGGGAAGCAAGTTTAATATCTGAAGGACAGAGAGTGTTGATAAGAATTTCAAGGTTGTAAAAAGAGGGAATTCGAAGAAAAGAGATTGTACAGGAAAAACGAGTTTGAAAGAGTCCGTTTATGGTGAGAGTAAAAAAAGTGTATTTAATCGGGAGGAAAGCCAAGGCGAGAGTGTGAGCTTGCAGTCGTGGGTATTACAATCGTGAAGATGTGGGTTATGTATGCGAAGGGCACGGAGGACACGGAGAAAGAAACAAGTGAGCTTTTCTTCACAAATGGGGATAGTAAGAGAATTAATGAATGTACATGCCAGTGTGGTAACCAGAAAATAAAATTTCGTCAGATGGTAGTGGATATTAACACTCATGACAGAATGCACTGAGAAATATTTTCAGTCGGCTTTGAAATGATAGAAAGTTTGTCATTAGGACTAATTACACTGGTCTGCATTTGGAATGTTTTTAATTTTTATTTTTATTCATGGTTATGATCTTACATATTCTTGGGCTGCTGACTGTAAATATCTAAACCATTTTGCTCTATCACGTAAGGATTTTGAATAAAATACAAATTAATGATAATAAAAAATGTGAATTTTTAATAAACTGTTGATTTATTAAAATTAATCAAGTAATCAAGTATTCATAAATCAAATCAAACGATTTTATTAAAAAAATATGCTCCTTATGGTTAGCCTACATATTGAATAAAAGGAAGGAGGACCACATTCATTTTCGCTTGTGCTGTGCATGGAGACCATTACGTTTCAATGACCAGCATTAATCACCCATCATGCTGGCATTCAATTTGCCCTGGTATCGAGTTTCCATGGTGCAAATATCCTGATGGAAGAGCTCTCCTAGTTCCTCACTGTAGTCCTCACAATTGTTGGGAAAATAGTCAAGATGTGAGTGCAAAAAGTGCATCTTCACACTCATTCTAGACCCAAGTTGTTGGAAACTTGAAATCAGGTTTTGGCTCACTTTTTTCATATTCGGAGGAGCGCCTGTTTCCCAGGAAGTTGTGGACAATCTGCTTGAATGAAAACCAGACATTCACCTGGACACCTGCTAATGCTTCATCAAAATGCTTGTCCTTCATCAATTCCCGAATCTGAGGACCAACAAAGATTCCTGCATTTAGCTTGCCTTCACTTATACGAGGAAACTTTGACTCCAGGTACTTGAAAGCAGTTCCATTCTTGTTCAAGGTCTTCACAAAATTTTCATAAGCCCTAATTTGATGTGGAGTGGTGACAACAGAATTTTGATGGGGTCAACTAGTGGCACAGTTTTCACGTTGTGATTTCTGGGTAAGAAACTGGTTCTTGGTGGCCAGTCTTTTTGTTCATAGTGCTAGCTGTCTGTCCTATCATAAAGACGCAGAAAACGGATACTTGGTGTATCTCCCTTGACGACCTAGTAGGAATTCAATAACTTTTAAATCACAAATGAGAGAATTAGTGTCTTCATATTTGCGTAAGCTTCTGACATTTGGACACTATGGCCAATTGACATAGATGCAGCTGTGTTGCCATTGTAGTGAAGTACAGCCTTTAAACTTCTTTTAGAAGAATCAATGAAGAGTATCCATTCATCTGCTTCGTATAACGTCCCCATGTGTTCAATGAGGCTAGAAATATTTGAACAGAAAACTAGATTCCTCTTTGTCAAAGAACTGAGTGAATTCCACTTCACGATGACGGTACCAAGCGAATGTTGTTCCAGGAGCTAGAAGCTTGTGTTCCTTCACTCTAAGCCAAGTAACTGTGCACTTTCTTTTGGAATGTTAAGGTCTCTCACCAAGTCATTGAGCTCAGTTTTCCAAATGACCACATTTGGACTTTACTTATGCAACTCTTGCAAACTTTGTTTGGTGCAAATGGTTTGTCCTGGTCTCCAAGTTTGCAGCCAAAATAAGCAAAGTAGCAGCGCTTCAATAAAGGAGTAATGTTGCTCCGGGAATCTGAAGAGGTGAATTGCCCGCAGACATAGCAAAATATGTCTGGTGAATTTATGCAGCCTCTACACATATTAATAATTCAAAAATAAAGAAAAATACATTATATTTAACATTTAAGTTAATATAAGGTAAACATTTTAATTGGTAATATACCACGTTTCAATATAACTTAACCTGATGCGACAGAGATAAAGAAAAACACAATGAATCACTATTTTCCACATATATACCGAAAAAGATACCATAAAGGCAATAAAAAAAAAAAGTCATGCAGACCAGTGTTATATATGCAGTGCTGGATGAAATATCGCTTGATGGTACACCAGTACCATATGTTGTATGTTGAATTTTCCTGGAAAAGGTTCTTTTCTTGCCGATCATTCTTTGTTCTTGTAGTGGTTAGCATCGTCACGACAGTTCCTCTAATAAAGGAAGCATGTGTGTTTTTTGAAAGCTCGAGATTAAGTATTAACCCTATCACTATGTAATTTATTAGACCGAGTAGATTTTTCATGGACTCGTTGGTCTGCATTAATCTCAGATTAATGCCATCTCAGATTAAGCCACTGGCACAGATGGCTTTTCATTGCCGTTGTGAAGGAGCACTGATTTCAGTATCACCTTGCTGGAGTAGCTGAGTAGTTTCCACTCGTCAGAATGGTGTTCATGGACCAGTTCCGTCATAAGACCCTTGACATCATTGCAGAAACTCACTATTCATCATTTGACAGAATGCCTTGTAACTAGCATGGCGTCCTTCACTTTAAAGGATCCAGTCCTGTGATTGCGATCCAAGCAATTCTGCCTTCTGCTCAGATACATCAAGGTCACTGACAAGTTTATTCACATTGTACACAAAGAATATTAACCTATTGTAAATATAACTGAACACTGGTATAGCCAAAATATAACTGATGACGAAGATTAAGACATATGCAACTGTTGAGTATTTTTATTTATGAAACGTTTCGCTTACACAGTTAGGCGTCTTCAGTGAAATACAATGGCAGCAGTATAAATGAAATAAAGATTATGTAATTAGTCCATCAACCTTGGAGAAGTGTTTGAGGTGGTCAGTCCCTCAGCCTGTAGAAGAGTTGAGTACCATGGAGCTCAACTGTTCTCCAGGCTGAGGGACTGACCACCTTATATACCTTTCCTCCAAGGTTGATAGATTGATTGCATCATCTTTATTTCGTCTGTAAATCCCCCTCTGTATTTGACTGAAGAAGCCTACTGCGTAGGCGAAACGTTTCATCAATAAAAATACCTAACTGTTGCACATGTCTTAACCTTCAACTTGTCGGTATTTTGTACCATTTTC
The DNA here is from genome assembly GCF_038502225.1 of Cherax quadricarinatus. NCBI lineage: Eukaryota > Metazoa > Arthropoda > Malacostraca > Decapoda > Parastacidae > Cherax > Cherax quadricarinatus. Next base: position 19,711,220 of record NC_091368.1, read on the forward strand.
AACAACATAACCGATGTTCCCCAACTTTTCTAGATAAGCACTCATGATGCATAACATTTATATTTGTGCTTGTAAGCAGAAAACAAGGCTTTCCTTTAGATACATTCATGTTTATACCCATACCAGAGAACCACATGTGTTGCGAATATATTACATGATGGGTTAAATCTGACTTCATACTCATCAGCTTCAGCATACTAAAAAAAAGGTAGGAAATTTATTGTTGTCCAGAGAGTGAGATTAGGAAAAGGATTCAAGGGAGCTCATCAGATCAATGCCAGCATCTGATCAATGCCAGCATCAGATCAATGCCAGCATTAGATCAATGCCAGCATCAGATCAATGCCAGCATCAGATCAATGCCAGCATCACATCAATGCCAGCATCAGATCAATGCCAGCATCAGATCAATGTCAGCATCATCAATGCCAGCATCAGATCAATGCCAGCATCAGATCAATGCCAGCATCAGATCAATGCCAGCATCAGATCAATGCCAGCATCAGATCAATGCCAGCATAAGTAACGTGGCGAAGAGAAAAACAGGGAGATGATACTGGGAAAGCTAGATAATAGAAGAATTTGTGACATAATCAGTGAGATAGAGTTAGAATCAAAGGCTGATATAGACAAGACCTATTTTGTTGTTAAATGCAGTATAAATTAGGTCAGAATTACGGCGAGCATTGTCGAGAGTCATCGCAGTGACAGGTTTATGGAGATCGTTTGGGAGAGAGGAAAATAAACCTCGGTAACATTTTCAGAGTGTGAAAAAAGCAACTTTAACTAGAGCTTTAGAAGACAACCTGAGTTGTAGGAGGAGAAGGACAAGGCGAGTATTTTCACAGCATGAGTAAATGGGAGATGTTAGTGGGGTAAAAACTGTGCAACAAGATTGTTGCTATGAAAATAATTCAGAGTCTTTTAGTACATATAAGCAAGTATCAAAATAACGACCAAAAAAAAAGATAAAGAAAAGAGAACATTTAAGAAGTTACTAAGGAAGAGAGAGAGAGAGAGAGAGAGAGAGAGAGAGAGAGAGAGAGAGAATGAAAAGCTTCAGTACCATACCCTGACATTGTTGAGAGGGTTCGTGGAGATAAGATGGTTGGAGATAAACAAACTTGTTGGGTGGTAACACTTATATTAGTAGAGTGTGAGAAGGGAGCCCAGCCTAGCCTGTCCTGTTGCTTGTAGGTTTACCCTTGAACCGAGGAAGGGACAGCACGTCTCATGCTCACATGCAGCATCACGTGAAGGCACACATGCTAGCCCCTAGGCCTAGCAAGGGATCGTGTATATAAAGTATATAGTTGGTACTAACTATGATACATATACAGGGGATCAGTAACTATGCTGACAGCTCGGTCATGTTATGTATGGCATCTCGACATACAATACTTTGCTGTAGGCTGAACAGGCAGGTGGCTCTGGGCTTCTATACAGTAGCAAAGACATATGTTACTTACAACTAATGGATGATATCGTAATGGATGATATTGTAATGCATTACAAATTAGAAGAACAAATCATAGTATAATAAAAGCTAGAATTGACTGATCGATCTGTATTCATGCACTCTACGGATTCTGAGGAAGAATATATATTTACAAAGGTGAAAGTAATTAATAGCAAAGGCAGACCTGGCGCACACAGATCATTACTGCTAATCTCAGAATTCGGAGGGAACATGAACACAAAAAAAAATCTGAAAACTGATCAGCTAATAATAAAACACACAGTTGACAACTTCATTCAACTTGATCATCTAATACTGGTTATGTACAATTAAACTCAATTCTGCGAGGGTAAGATTTACATATGCAAAATGGTTATCGTCTCTGGGAGGATCGAATTCTTTTGCAATGGCTAATGCATGCTCTGAGTGAGGGAAATCTGAGCAAGTATCTACAAAAGATACTTTGGGGTTTCTCATTACTTGTTGTGTATGCAATGAATAACGACATTCAGGTTGATCAGCTGAGTGTTAGAGGTAGAGGGTAAAGAGTCAGGAGGATTGTCAGTGTCTGTCACATTAGTCTGAGTAGAAATATCATCCTCAACATCGCATACTAACTTCATATGATCTAAATGCGATTCTTTATACTGACCAGTACTAATTTCTCTAACTTTATACTTACTGCCATTGATATGTTCAGCTACTCGATAAGGACCAACAAACTTTTGATCGAGCTTAGGCATTGCGGATGTTTTGTTGAAGTTAATCAGCATTACTTTAGAACCCACTTAAACTTTGGTTGGCTTAGCACAGCTATTAGTTACTCTTGTAAATTCTGCTGTTGACTTATGAAGTATTTCACGGAGTCTTCTAAGAACACTTTGAGCTAAGCTGGTACGAGTTGCTATGAAATCATCAGGGTTGTAATTGGGTTTCGGTGCAGAATATAACAACTCATAAGGCAAACGCTTGTCTATACCATACAACACATAATGTGGAGTGTCACCTATCGAAGCATTGTAAGCAGAATTTATTGCACATTGAACATCAGGTATAACTTCATCCCAGGTTTCACTGTTGGGATTGATAGTGGCTCTCAAGACATCAAGCACTTTCTTATTGGTTCGTTCTGCTAACCCATTGCTGGCAGGATGATGAGGAACAATGGTGGATTTCGAGATCTTGTACAAGGTACACAAATTTTCAAGAATCTCATTACAGAATTCACCTCCATTATCTGTTACTAGAGACTTGGGGGTGGTATATGCTCCTTCAAAGCTTTAGCTACTGTCTCGGCAGTCTTATCTGCAATAGAAACTAACTCATAATATCTGGTGAAATGATCTACCATAACACACAGATACTTGTTACCTTGGAGGAAACATTTAAAATTGGTTAACTCGTGGTGGGTTCACTCGTGGTGGGATACACCTGGATAGGATTTGGACTGTTGACATTTCCTTTATGTTGCATACAGACACAATATTTCTTAACATACTCGGAAATATCAGTTGCCATACGTGGCCAAAAGTATTTCATTCTGGCTTATTTTACTGAACGATCCATACCAGGGTGCGCAACACCTGGTGCATCGTGAACTAACTGCAGAGGTACATTCACTAGTGACTGCCACACAGATCAAATCACTTCCCTAAACACGAAGATTGATAATGCCGTCAAGGACTGGAAAACAAACATGGATACCCAATTGAACAATTATTTTGCAAACCAAGATGACAAGACAAAGCAAGACAAGTTATCTAATACAGTAATAATTAACACTCCACTCTTTCCCAGCGAATTAAACCATTCCAACTGCAAAGATACAACTCTCCAGATCATACGTGACCACCTACATGTTAATGTACCAGTGTTGGAAATAAAAGAATCGCGGTTACTAGGGAACCAAAGAAGAAAAAGTGTTATGCTCAGGTTTCAGACACAAGACAGTAAAAAGATCTAATAATTTCATCTATCAAAGCAAAAAAAGATATATACATAAACGAGTCTCAAAAAAAAAAAAAAAACGACAACCTCCTGTACAGAGTGAGAAAACTAAAACGTGAGAATAATGATAAAATTCACGTGATGGACAAATTCTAGTAAGAAAAACAAATGTAGGCCGTGTGTACTACATTACAAATGAAAATGAACTATCAAACTTCCTTCATGATGCAAACATTACAGAGTCTGACTGATATTAGTGACCAAATCCTTGTACTATGTTAGTGTATATTTTTATGCCACTATTGAACTAATCCCTGTACTATCACTTAGATAGTATTTACTACCTCACTATCCCAGGTGTTCCCCACAGTTCTTTGTGTGACCCAATTTGTGTTATCTTCCCAAATTCCCAATTCACAATTTATTTTTGTGTTAATAGGATACTTACTCTAATAATATCTGTATTACCTTTTTCTTTCCTACTTAAACACTGTTAAAATTATCTTTATAATCATACCTAATTTTCCCTTTTCTCTCAAACTACAAATAACAAACTAGTGTATGTTCCCACTACACTACTGTGCAATACCTTGAACCTTCCCTCACTATCTAGAATCAACTACCTCAAATAATATTTCTATAGTGATATTAATTGCTCAAACTTTATGCTATAAGGCAATTCCTACTCTCAGATTATTTTCATATCATAGTGAGTATATTGTGTGTACAATTAGTGTATATTTCAATTACATTATTGTTCAAGGCCCAAAACTATCTTTTGCTGCTACTACCAACTACCTAATATTATTTTTTACATTTTATAGTACAATAAATTCCTGAACTTATTATATATAACAAATCAGATCTTACTCCCAAATCAATATTATATCTTAGTTACTATCTGCCAATTTAACTTTGTTTACCATTATTTAATTTAGTCCCTATATTTTTTCTCCTTTATTTTAGCTTTATTATAGCTTTACATAACCTTAGTTCATATATACATAATTGATAAAATAATCAAGGTGCTATTCTCAGGTGCTAACTCATTTATTTGATTACCACTTTATTTGTTCACCACAAAGTTTTTTTTTTTAGTCCCTTTTATATTGTCTCATTTATTTTAGCTTTAAAGAACTACCTTAGATCAATTTTTTTTTACATTTGTTAAAATAGCTTTAGAATATTTACTTTGTCTTATAGTTAATTCTAACTATAGATTCACTATAAATCTTATGATAACAAACATTGATCCTGATACCAACCTCTTATTTAATGACTTAAATGAATCAAACAGTAACTATAATTACTACACAGCAGAACAATCAAAGGCACTTCTCAGAGCCAACAACAACATAACTGTCTTTAACTACAATATCAGATCTTTAAGTAAACATTACGATGACCTCCTAGTATTACTAAATTCCCTGCATGCCAGTATGTCCATCATTACTCTCACTGAGACCTGGCTAAAACCTGATACTACAGATGTCTATGCCATTTCTGGTTACACAGCCATACACAACTGTAGGCCAGATCAACAAGGGGGTGGCACAGCTATATATATCATTCCCTCTCTCCATTCCATCCTTTCCTCACTCCATTCCATCCTTTCCTCACTCCATTCCATTATTCCCTCTCTCCATTCCATCCTTTCCTCACTCCATTCCATCCTTTCCTCACTCCATTCCATTATTCCCTCTCTCCATTCCATCCTTTCCTCACTCCATTCCATTCTTTCCTCACTCCATTCCATCCTTTCCTCACTCAATTCCATCCTTTCCTCACTCCATTCCATTATTCCCTCTCTCCATTCCATCATTCCCTCGCTCCATTTCATCCTTCCCTCGCTCCATTTCATCCTTCCCTCTCTCTATTCCATCCTTCCCTCTCTCCATTCTATCCTTCCCTCACTCCATTCCATCCTCCCCCTCTCTTGCATATACTTCTCCTTCGATTTTTTTCTCTCACTTGTGACTTAACAATAGTTAAGGACGGGATCAAAAAGTCGTGATTACTTTCCTTTCCTATATACCGGGAACTTGCATTTTTCTTATTATTTTCTATATTTTTTCATCAACATTTTTTTTATTGTCGTTTAATTCTTGCAATCATTATTATTATTGATTTTATTATTATTATTATTATCATTATTATTATTATTAATATTATAATTCCCTTCCTTAATTATTTTTATACTCATTTTTATTATTTTTATTAATCCTTACAATGTTGAGAGTCCTGCTCAGTGTCGAGAAATTAAAAAAAAAAATTTTTTTCTTATGAAATGACAAAGAATTGTTTCCTGATGTTAATGATGCCAAAAGTACGAAATTTGATGGAAAACTTACATACTTATGGAATTACACTCTTGCGAAGTTAGTGGTCTCGATGATATTTACACATCAGCGATTTTGCCGACTTTGAGCTCTGTTTTCAGTCAATCTCATTGTTCCAGTTGATCAAACTCATAGCTATTTTGCTAGAACTCCTTTTGTTCAATTGATTGAGGACAAGAAGCTGCCCATCAGAAATTGTTAATTTGGCCAGTTTCATACACCATTCAAGGAAGATGTAGAGAAAATTCTCTAGTAAAGGGGGTATCTCTCGACCCTTTGAGGGACTTACCCCTCTCAGAAGAGGCCATTGGAGCATTACTTTCTCACAAACAGATTAATTGAACACACATGCTCGTACCAGCATCACGAGACACATTATCCTCTCTTTGCTAGTGTTCAGTTTTCGTTACAACTACAACTGAGAGTTAAATTTGAGTAATTACTCTTTCCCCTTAGCAGGAAAGTTAAAGTAAAACCTTCACACTATCTACAATTTAGGACTATTATGAATTGTAGTCTATAGCTAGATAACAAGAAATCTACCATCTTGTATTGAATACTGTTGCAATGTTTATCAAGGAAGAGAAATCAAGCTGAATTCAGCCTATCCTTTGTGGGGATGACAAGGGCAGAGGGTCGATTGCTTCAAGGAATGAACGAGGATGTGCCACGACAGAGTTGCCTTCAAGATTCAATTATATTCCTGCAGGAATATAATTGAATCTTGTTTCATAAAAAGCAGTTTTGACAATAATATGAATATTTCCTTTGGTTTATATAAATTAGATCCATTTATAATTAATAGAATTTGGGAAGAATTTAATAATACACTGGACAAATAATAATTTTTAAAATTTCTTGGGTAGAATAGTTTGTTGGTGAGTGGTGCAAAGGACCTGTCCAGTTGGGCCGGCGCGCGTCAGGTGTTTAACCGTTGTGGGATCTGATAGTGAGGTGTTGGCCAGACCCCTTATATAGGTTCCTTGGATGTTTTACTTTCATAGTTCCTTGATAATGTGAGTAGTCACGAAAGCGCTTGGAATTTCTCTATTCTTTCAGAGTGGTTGTTTTGCATATTCATATATATATAATGAATATACATGTGTGATGTGTATAGCATCTTACAAAAGGACAACTCAGGAGTATTGCAAGCTGAGACAATATTCAACAACCCAGAGTATCATTATGCCTGGATTAAGGTCCGGCCAAATGTACCCCAAATGTACCAGGAATCACTGCGTCAGTGAGGGTTGCTGACAAATCACAACAAACACTCACAGTTATTCACTGCGGTCAAGTATTTAAACACTACTTAGTGTTTTCTATTAAGAATTATTTTAGTAATTCTAGTACAAGATGGCATTATTGAAAACGGAATTTCAATTTTGAAAACGAAAATCACACAAAAAATATTGGTTACTGTGTAGGGTTGACTCAAAATGCAATCATTGATTTTGACGTTTTAGAAGCAAAACTGGATCTACTTATTACGAGTCTGGAGATCATTTATTCAATTTATGCAAAATATGAAGTGCATTCCTACAGTCAAATCCATCTAAGGATGAAATTCAAAATATTTTGGTTACATTTAGTGATCAACAAGAAAGGCGGGCAGAGGCACATAGCAGAAGGATCAAACCAGTTCCTCCCATGACTGATAAAGAAATCATGGCGGATCCTACATATCTTGAACCTGAGCAACTCAGACATAAATTCAAATACCTTAATGAAGTGATTAAATGTTGGGAGAAAATTTGGCGTTCTCACCTCACTGAGAGAACATTTCTGTGTAGCTGGTGTTCTTGAAAACTAGATTCCTCTTTGTCAAAGAACTGAGTGAATTCCACTTCACGATGACGGTACCAAGCGAATGTTGTTCCAGGAGCTACAAGCTTGTGTTCCTTCACTCTAAGCCAAGTAACTGTGCACTTTCTTTTGGAATGTTAAGGTCTCTCACCAAGTCATTGAGCTCAGTTTTCCAAATGACCACATTTGGACTTTACTGATGCAACTCTTGCAAACTTTGTTTGGTGCAAATGGTTTGTCCTGGTCTCCAAGTTTGCAGCCAAAATAAGCAAAGTAGCAGCGCTTCAATAAAGGAGTAATGTTGCTCCGGGAATCTGAAGAGGTGAATTGCCCGCAGACATAGCAAAATATGTCTGTTGAATTTATGCAGCGTCTTCACATATTAATAATTCAAAAATAAAGAAAAATACATTAGATTTAACATTTAAGTTAATGTAAGGTAAACATTTTAGTTGGTAATATACCACGTTTCAATATAACTTAACCTGATGCGACAGAGATGAAGAAAAACACAATGAATCATTATTTTCCACATATATACCGAAAAAGATACCATAGAGGCAATAAAAAAAAAGTCATGCAGACCAGTGTTATACATGCAGTGCTGGAAGAAATATCGCTTGATGGTACACCAGTACCATATGTTGGATGTTGAATTTTCCTGGAAAAGGTTCTTTTCTTGTCGATCATTCTTTGTTCTTGTAGTGGTTAGCATCGTCACGACAGTTCCTCTAATAAAGGAAGCATGTGTGTTTTTTTGAAAGCTCGAGATTAAGTATTAACCCTATCACTATGTAATTTGTTAGACCGAGTAGATTTTCCATGGACTCGTTGGTCTGCATTAATCTCAGATTATAAGCCACTGGCACAGATGGCTTTTCATTGCCGTTGTAAAGGAGCACTGATTTCAGTATCACCTTGCTGGAGTAGCTGAGTAGTTTCCACTCGTCAGAATGGTGTTCATGGACCAGTTCCGTCATAAGACCCTTGACATCATTGCAGAAACTCACTATTCATCATTTGACAGAATGCCTTGTAACTAGCATGGCGTCCTTCACTTTAAAGGATCCAGTCCTGTGATTGCGATCCAAGCAATTCTGCCTTCTGCTCAGATACATCAAGGTCACTGACAAGTTCGTTCACATTGTACACAAAGAATACTAACCTATTGTAAATATAACTGAACACTGGTATAGCCAAAATATAACTGATGTTGAAGATTAAGACATATGCAACTGTTGGGTATTTTTATTAATGAAACGTTTCGCTTACACAGTTAGGTGTCTTCAGTGAAATACAATGGCAGCAGTATAAATGAAATAAAGATTATGTATTTAGTCCATCAACCTTGGAGAAGTGTTTGAGGTGGTCAGTCCCTCAGCCTGTAGAAGAGTTGAGTACCATGGAGCTCCAGGCTGAGGGACTGACCACCTTATATACCTTTCCTCCAAGGTTGATAGATTGATTGCATCATCTTTATTTCGTCTGTAAATCCCCCTTTGTATTTGACTGAAGAAGCCTACTGTGTAGGCGAAACGTTTCATCAATTAAAATACCTAACTGTTGCACATGTCTTAATCTTCAACTTTTCGGTATTTTGTACCATTTTCAACAACATAACCGATGTTCCCCAACTTTTCTAGATAAGCACTCATGATGCATAACATTCATATTTTTGCTTGTAAGCAAAAAACAAGGCTTTCCTTTAGATACATTCATGTTTATATTGCCCATACCAGAGAACCACATGTGTTGCGAATATATTACATGATGGGTTAAATCTGACTTCATACTCATCAGCTTCAGCATACTAAAAAAAAGGTAGGAAATTTATTGTTGTCCAGAGAGTGAGATTAGGAAAAGGATTCAAGGGAGCTCATCAGATCAAAGCCAGCATCTGATCAATGCCAGCATCAGATCAATGCCAGCATTAGATCAATGCCAGCATCAGATCAATGCCAGCATCAGATCAATGTCAGCATCATCAATGCCAGCATCAGATCAATGCCAGCATCAGATCAATGCCAGCATCAGATCAATGCCAGCATCAGATCAATGCCAGCATCAGATCAATGCCAGCATCAGATCAATGCCAGCATAAGTAACGTGGAGAAGAGAAAAACAGGGAGATGATACTGGGAAAGCTAGATAATAGAAGAATTTGTGACATAGTCAGTGAGATAGAGTTAGAATCAAAGGCTGATATAGACAAGACCTATTTTGTTGTTAAATGCAGTATAAATTAGGTCAGAATTACGGCGAGCATTGTCGAGAGTCATCGCAGTGACAGGTTTATGGAGATCGTTTGGGAGAGAGGAAAATAAACCTCGGTAACATTTTCAGAGTGTGAAAAAAGCAACTTTAACTAGAGCTTTAGAAGACAACCTGAGTTGTAGGAGGAGAAGGACAAGGCGAGTATTTTCACAGCATGAGTAAATGGGAGATGTTAGTGGGGTAAAAACTGTGCAACAAGATTGTTGCTATGAAAATAATTCAGAGTCTTCTAGTACATATAAGCAAGTATCAAAATAACGACCAAAAAAAAGATAAAGAAAAGAGAACATTTAAGAAGTTGCTAAGGAAGAGAGAGAGAGAGAGAGAGAGAGAATGAAAAGCTTCAGTACCATAGCCTGACATTGTTGAGAGGGTTCGTGGAGATAAGATGGTTGGAGATAAACAAACTTGTTGGGTGGTAACACTTATATTAGTAGAGTGTGAGAAGGGAGCCCAGCCTAGCCTGTCCTGTTGCTCGTAGGTTTACCCTTGAACCGAGGAAGGGACAGCACGTCTCGTGCTCACATGCAGCATCACGTGAAGGCACACATGCTAGCCCCTAGGCCTAGCAAGGGATCGTGTATATAAAGTATATAGTTGGTACTAACTATGATACATATACAGGGGATCAGTAACTATGCTGACAGCTCGGTCATGTTATGTATGGCATCTCGACATGCAATACTTTGCTGTAGGCTGAACAGGCAGGTGGCTCTGGGCTTCTATACAATAGCAAAGACATATGTTACTTACAACTAATGGATGATATCGTAATGGATGATATTGTAATGCATTACAAATTAGAAGAACAAATCATAGTATAATAAAAGCTAGAATTGACTGATCGATCTGTATTCATGCACTCTACGGATTCTGAGGAAGAATATATATTTACAAAGGTGAAAGTAATTAATAGCAAAGGCAGACCTGGTGCACACAGATCATTACTGCTAATCTCAGAATTCGGAGGGAACATGAACACAAAAAAAAATTCTGAAAACTGATCAGCTAATAACAAAACACACAGTTGACAACTTCATTCAACTTGATCATCTAATATTGGTTATGTACAATTAAACTCAATTCTGCGAGGGTAAGATTTACATATGCAAAATGGTTATCGTCTCTGGGAGGATCGAATTCTTTTGCACTGGCTAACGCATGCTCTGACTGAGGGAGATCTGAGCAAGTATCTACAAAAGATACTTTGGGGTTTCTCATTACTTGTTGTGTATGCAATGAATAACGACATTCAGGTTGATCAGCTGAGTGTTAGAGGTAGAGGGTAAAGAGTCAGGAGGATTGTCAGTGTCTGTCACATTAGTCTGAGTAGAAATATCATCCTCAACATCGCATACTAACTTCATATGATCTAAATGCGATTCTTTATACTGACCAGTACTAATTTCTCTAACTTTATACTTACTGCCATTGATATGTTCAGCTATTCGATAAGGACCAACAAACTTTTGATCGAGCTTAGGCATTGCAGATGTTTTGTTGAAGTTAGTCAGCATTACTTTAGAACCCACTTAAACTTTGGTTGGCTTAGCACAGCTATTAGTTACTCTTGTAAATTCTGCTGTTGACTTATGAAGTATTTCACGGAGTCTTCTAAGAACACTTTGAGCTAAGCTGGTACGAGTTGCTATGAAATCATCAGGGTTGTAATTGGGTTTCGGTGCAGAATATAACAACTCATAAGGCAAACGCTTGTCTATACCATACAACACATAATGTGGAGTGTCACCTATCGAAGCATTGTAAGCAGAATTTATTGCGCATTGAACATCAGGTATAACTTCATCCCAGGTTTCACTGTTGGGATTGATAGTGGCTCTCAAGACATCAAGCACTTTCTTATTGGTTCGTTCTGCTAACCCATTGCTGGCAGGATGATGAGGAACAATGGTGGATTTCGAGATCTTGTACAAGGTACACAAATTTTCAAGAATCTCATTACAGAATTCACCTCCATTATCTGTTACTAGAGACTTGGGGGTGGTATATGCTCCTTCAAAGCTTTAGCTACAGTCTCGGCAGTCTTATCTGCAATAGAAACTAACTCACAATATCTGGTGAAATGATCTACCATAACGCACAGATGCTTGTTACCTTGGAGGAAACATTTAAAATTGGTTAACTCGTGGTGGGTTCACTCGTGGTGGGATACACCTGGATAGGATTTGGACTGTTGACATTTCCTTTATGTTGCATACAGACACAACATTTCTTAACATACTCGGAAATATCAGTTGCCATACGTGGCCAAAAGTATTTCATTCTGGCTTATTTTACTGAACGATCCATACCAGGGTGCGCCACACCTGGTGCATCGTGAACTAACTGCAGAGGTACATTCACTAGTGACTGCCACACAGATCAAATCACTTCCCTAAACACGAAGATTGATAATGCCGTCAAGGACTGGAAAACAAACATGGATACCCAATTGAACAATTATTTTGCAAACCAAGATGACAAGACAAAGCAAGACAAGTTATCTGATACAGTAATAATTAACACTCCACTCTTTCCCAGCGAATTAAACCATTCCAACTGCAAAGATACAACTCTCCAGATCATACGTGACCACCTACATGTTAATGTACCAGTGTCGGAAATAAAAGAATCACGGTTACTAGGGAACCAAAGAAGAAAAAGTGTTATGCTCAGGTTTCAGACACAAGACAGGAAAAAGATCTAATAATTTCATCTATCAAAGCAAAAGAGATATATACATAAACGAGTCTCACAAAAAAAAAAAAAAAAAAAAAAAAAAACGACAGAACCTCCTGTACAGAGTGAGAAAACTAAAACGTGAGAATAATGATAAAATTCGCGTGATGGACAAATTCTAGTAAGAAAAACAAATGTAGGCCGTGTGTACTACATTACAAATGAAAATGAACTGACAAACTTCCTTCATGATGCAAACATTACAGAGTCTGACTGATATTAGTGACTAAATCCTTACTATGTTAGTGTATGTTATTATGTCATTATTGAACTAATCCCTGTACTATCACCTCCTAGATAGTATTTACTACCTCACTATCCCAGGTGTTCCCCACAGTTCTTTGTGTGACCCAATTTGTGTTATCTTCCCAAATTCCCAATTCACAATTTATTTTTGTGTTAATAGGATACTTACTCTAATAATATCTGTATTACCTTTTTCTTTCCTACTTAAACACTGTTAAAATTATCTTATAATCATACCTAATTTTCCCTTTTCTCTCAAACTACAAATAACAAACTAGTGTATGTTCCCACTACACTACTGTGCAATACCTTGAACCATCCCTCACTAGCTAGTATCAACTACCTCAAATAAAATTCCTAAAGTGATATTAATTGCTCTAACTTTATGCTATAAGGCAATTCCTACTCTCAGATTATTTTCATATCATAGTGAGTATATTGTGTGTGCAATTAGTGTATATTTCAATTACATTATTGTTCAAGGCCCAAAACTATCTTTTGCTGCTACTACCAACTACCTCATATTATTTTTTACATTTTATAGTACAATAAATTCCTGAACTTATTATATATAACAAATCAGATCTTACTCCCAAATCAATATTATATCTTAGTTACTATCTGCCAATTTAACTTTGTTTACCATTATTTAATTTAGTCCCTATATTTTTTCTCCTTTATTTTAGCTTTATTATAGCTTTACGTAACCTTAGTTCATATATACATAATTAATAAAATAATCAAGGTGCTATTCTCAGGTGCTAAAGTGTAATGAATTCACTATTTTTGCCATAATATTCCCTAGCTCATTTATTTGTTCACCACAAAGTTTTTTTTTTAGTCCCTTTTATATTGTCTCATTTATTTTAGCTTTAAAGAACTACCTTAGATCAATTTTTTTTACATTTGTTAAAATAGCTTTAGAATATTTACTTTGTCTTATACTTAATTCTAACTATAGATTCACTATAAATCTTATAACAAACATTGATCCTGATACCAACCTCTTATTTAATGACTTAAATGATTCAAACAGTAACTGTAATTACTACACTGCAGAACAATCAAAGGCACTTCTCAGTGCCAACAACAACATAACTGTCTTTAACTACAATATCAGATCTTTAAGTAAACATTACGATGACCTAGTATTACTAAATTCCCTGCATGCCAGTATGTCCAGCATTACTCTCACTGAGACCTGGCTAAAACCTGATACTACAGATGTCTATGCCATTTCTGGTTACACAGCCATCCACAACTGTAGGCCAGATCAACAAGGGGTGGCACAGCTATATATATCATTCCCTCTCTCCATTCCATCCTTTCCTCACTCCATTTCATCCTTCCCTCGCTCCATTCATTATTTCCTCTCTCCATTCTATCCTTCCCTCACTCCATTCCATCCTCCTCCTCTCTTGCATATACTTCTCCTTCGATTTTTTTTCTCTCACTTGTGACTTAACAGTAGTCAAGGACGGGATCAAAAAGTCGTGATTACTTTCCTATATACCGGGAACTTGCATTTTTCTTATTATTTTCTATATTTTTTCATCAACATTTTCTTTATTGTCGTCTAATTCTTGCAATTATTATTATTATTGATTTTATTATTATTATCATCATTATTATTATTAATATAATTCCCTTCCCTAATTATTTTTATACTCATTTTTATTATTTTTATTAATCCTTACAATGTTGAGAGTCCTGCTCAGTGTCGAGAAATTAAAAAAAAAAAAAAAGTTTTTCTTATGAATTGTTTCCTGATGTTAATGATGCCAAAAGTACGAAATTTGATGGAAAACTTACATACTTATGGAATTACACTCTTGCGAAGTTAGTGGTCTCGATGATATTTACACATCAGCGATTTTGCCGACTTTGAGCTCTATTTTCAGTCAATCTCATTGTTCCAGTTGATCAAACTCATAGCTATTTTGCTAGAACTCCTTTTGTTCAATTGATTGAGGACAAGAAGCTGCCCATCAGAAATTGTTAATTTGGCCAGTTTCATACACCATTCAAGGAAGATGTAGAGAAAATTCTCCAGTAAAGGGGGTATCTCTCGACCCTTTGAGGGACTTACCCCTCTCAGAAGAGGCCATTGGAGCATTACTTTCTCACAAACAGATTAATTGAACACACATGCTCGTACCAGCATCACGAGACACATTATCCTCTCTTTGCTAGTGTTCAGTTTTCGTTACAACTACAACTGAGAGTTAAATTAGAGTAATTACTCTTTCCCCTTAGCAGGAAAGTTAAAGTAAAACCTTCACACTATCTACAATTTAGGACTATTATGAATTGTAGTCTATAGCTAGATAACAAGAAATCTACCATCTTGTATTGAATACTGTTCCAATGTTTATCAAGGAAGAGAAATCAAGCTGAATTCAGCCTATCCTTTGTGAGGATGACAAGGGCAGAGGGTCGATTGCTTCAAGGAATGAACGAGGATGTGTCACGACAGAGTTGCCTTCTTATTGAACAAAAGACAAAGAGACAGTAGTGACTAGTGTGTTCTTGACTCTTGCTCATTCTGACAATCTCAGGTAACTAATAAAGTTAGACTAGTTCCCTTATATAAGCCAGGAAATTCACGGTAGAACAAATCGCAGAGTGTTGTTGTTTATCCATGTTCTTCCTGTTGTGGATAATACCACGAAACTATAAACAAATGATGGAACTGAATAGTGAAGTGCAACTGTTAGTGAGTGATTGCTACAAACATTCCCGACATAGTGGTGAACATCAGTACAACATTCTCCGAGACATTCAAGCCTTCAGTCCACTCAAAACAATGATACAAGGGCCATACTTTCCCTACCATAAACTTGGGGAAATTGGATCAGTTACAATACCCAGGTAAGTCTAGCCATACTCACAGCTAGTTATATTAGCTGCAGCTGATAGATAAGGGTGAGATTTGACTGGAATTACCAATAGAGCCTGTTATCGGTGGGCTTTTAAGCCCAAACCAAGTGAGTGCAAGAACTACTAAGCACTTCATATAAGGAGTGAAATGCTGAAATGTACACTCCTTCGGGGCAAGTTGATATTTAACAAACTTATTAATCTACAGCCTCGGTGGTTACTGTATATCATTATTATTATAATCAAGGGGGAAGCGCTAAACCCGGAGGATTATACAGCGCCTGGGGGGGGGATGTGGAAGGCATTCAGGCTTAATTCGGGGAACTGGAGCACAGATCCAATTCCCTAAATCAAGAGCCCCTCATCAACAGGTTACTGTATAGCTCCCTGAAGGGTTGTCCATTATTATTATTATTATTATTATTATAATCAAGGGGGAAGCGCTAAACCCGTAGGATTATACAGCGCCCAGGGGAGGGGGGATGTGGAAGGCATTCAGGCTTAATTCGGGGAACTGGAGCACAGATCCAATTCCTTAAATCAAGAGCCCCTCACCAACATCAAGGAACCTTCCATGAGGGGAAAGGGTTGTCCAGTAACGATTGATATATGTTTCATGCAGGAAATTGAACTTATCTAACCAGTTCTCCACAAAATTGGCCTTTCAAATTGGATAGTGGCCACACAGTGGTCCAAAAACTTGTAAGTTTACAAGTAATAAAGAACTTATGGTCCTTTGAAAAACTGGTAAAGACTGGAGTCTTTATGAAATATCTGAGTTACTGCAAGAACTTAGTCAAAGAGAACGGTGAGTTAGGGCCAACTGCCTCTCTCACTGCCTTAACAAAAAACGGGAATCAGCGCACTGCCTCTCATGCTGCCATCTGCACATAGAGAATGCAGCAGCCACCCTCACTCAATGTTCACCCAGCCCCCCCCCCTCCCCACCAGCACAGCAAAGAAAGTGGGGCACCAAGCACTGCGCACTTATCCACTCACTACACAGCAACTCACCCAAATGCACACATCCAAGAGTTCACCACCACCAGACTGTGGTCTCAGACCAGTTTTCTTAATGTGTATGTTCTCTACACACACAGTGTTTATAGTGTTTATAGACACGAATTAAGGGACGAGACTGTCTCTCAGATTTATCTCTTATTAAGTTTAAACTTTCATATCCATTAGCAGGGAAATTACATATATATATATATATATATATATATATATATATATATATATATATATATATATATATATATATATATATATATATATATATGATGGGGTCCACCTCTGGTGTAAATTGTGGGACCCATTGCCTCGGAGAAGTGCATAAAAAGACTTCAAGGAAGAATATTTGGATTTCTTCCTGAAGCCGTTTGAATATTCCACTTCCCCTACCACCCCATCTTTTACTATATTTTTTTTTTTACCCATAGGAATATTTTATTACATAATATGGTACAGAAGATTTAAGAGATACATTATTGATATAAAGGTGGCATATACGGTACATGTTGTTACGTGTGTATCACCGATTATAAGGCGAAAATCTCATCCAGCTCCTCAGAGCTGGGGCGTGTGCCCAAAATACAGCAGGCATTACCCCTTTGAACAGCCGCACTGAGCCGCTGGAACAGAAAACTAGCTGCCCTGGGATCCCTAGTTACCCTGATGAGTCTTTTTCCCAGCTCCTTAAGGAATTTAGATGCACTCTTTCCCCATGAGCCAAGGGTCTCTGAGCCTATGGGAACAAACATATAATGATGGGCAAGTTCTCCATATTTTCTAGACTTTTGGGACTCCCTGAAGCTGGCAGCTGCCCCTCCTTCCTCCCTGGTGTATTGGAGATAGGTATCAGCCAAGGTAGATGCACATGCATAGTCACACACCACCTGCTTCCCATCTGTCCAGGCTTGAAGGGTGATACCATCTGGACGCTTCTGGCTGCCATCAGATCTGCATAGTTGGGGTGGCTCCCTTACTGCTGGGCATCCAGCTGTTGTGAGGCTCCTCTTGATAATGTTATTAACCTCCTCATGTCTTGCAATCTTTCCCTCGGATTTACGGCACACAAGACCATGGTACCCGAATCGGTCTGCTGCTTCACTGCCACAAATACACCTGTGTTCGGCGAGAATAGGGGCGGCAAGTCGAAGGGCAACACCGATGCGGATGGTCTGTGGGTCGAGACGTGTGCCAAGGCTGGGGTTGGGAACAGGCAACAGAAAGTCCCCAGCATGAGGGGCTCTCACTGCCAGGAGGCGGGCTCTATCCTTCCCTGACACACTCTGAAGCATTGTTGAGGCAATATTTTCCACTATTGGACCATCCCAGTGCGATTGTTTGTAGTTGTTGGGGGGAGCAGGTCTGGCTCCAGAGCCCGTTAGATTATCCCAGATCATTGCTCCGTCAATGAATTTTTGGTCCTGGACTCCTACCTTGTCCCTAAGATGTTCAGGGAGAATCGCTGCTACAAGCTCTCTGGATGCAATACACGAGGACAGAAAAGCAGGTAACGCAATCTGTGATGACTTGCGGACACCAATGCCTCCTAGTCTGACTGGAAGTGTAGCTTGGTTCCACTGCCCGTCTTCTAGAGTAAGGTTAAGTACTTTCGTAAAATCTGCCTCAGAATACTGTCATATTCGTGCAGTATAGGGTTATCATATGAAGGTGCACATCTTAGGAAATATGTCAACCTGGGCAGACTCAAGCACTTTGTGAGAAGGTACAAGGCATCGTGGGTGTCCAGATTGCCTATTCGTTGTTCCATTCTCCTTAACTCTTCCAATTTCTTCCTGAGAATTGTGTCAATGGCATTGCTTCCCAGAGGTGCTCCTAGCAAGACACTATTTGTGGGGGCAATGACTGCTGCTCCTGGTAGTTTTGATCTCACTGCATTTATCACTTGTTGACTGACTGAGATGATTTCACATTTGGATGGATTCAGGATGAGACCCATTTCCTGTCCCCGTGTCATTACCTGTGTAAGGTCATGTAGGAGGGACTCTTTTGTACCTGCTAGTGTGCCATCATCTAGGAACCAGATGTTTAGCTCGCTGGTCAGTCTGACTGTGATTTCCCTAACTGCTATACAGAAGAGAAATGGTGCAAGAGGATCTCCTTGTTGGACACCCTCCGATGATGTAATTTCATGCTCTCCAAAGAGAAGCATTGATTCCTTGCTATACCCGGCTGAAACAAAAGGGAAGAGACCAGGGAAATGTTCTTGTACTGCTGCTAATACCACGTCTCTTTTCAGGAGATTGAACGCATTCTTGAAATCTAATTTTACCACTGCATTGTCCTCAGGCAGGTTGTTGATATACGCCCTTGTTGCATGAACCGCTGCTTCACTTCCTTGAGAGACCCCAAAGCCAAGCTGGTTTGGTTGAAGCATCATGGCTGCCTGTGCACGAATACTTCGGACAGCAGCTTTGGATACGAGGCGGCATAAGGTGTTGCCTACTGCAATTGGCCGAATTCCTCCATCCTTCTTTTTAAGTGCACAAAGTGTTGCACCAAAAAAGAAAGGTCTAATTTCATCAGGGATCAGACCAGCCAAGGAATTGTTGACGAACCTTGTGATCTCTGAAAGCAGTGTCTCTGCAATTTCCCCAATAACTGGATTAACCATTTCCTTTAAATGCTGTGGCTTTATTCCAGTGTAACCCCCAGCAGAGCCAGATGGGAACGACATTATTGCTTTGTAAATGTCTGAGTCTTCCACTATCAATGGTTCCATAGTGGGGACAGAGGTGTTGGAACTGTTGGTGCCACTGGTTTCCCTGGCAGGGTGCTTTCCTCTAAGTGCTTCAGCCGTGTCAGCATCCCTGGGAGCAACTGTATCTTCACTGGTAATAATTCTTATTGCCCCCACTGTGTTGCCCTCTTCAATTTTCTTGCTCACCTGGACTCTGACTTTTTCACTGTCAGTAGAGTGAGTGGGGGTTCTGCCTCTCCCTTTTTTGTGTTGACGGGGAAGGCGAATGAGGTTATCAACTCTAGGAAAATCTCTTAAGGATTTAATTATCATTGAGGCTAGCCTCTTTCCCCTTCTTTCCGGCACAGCTAAGCAGACATTGCCAAAAAGTAGCAAGTTGTGCCATGCCTTGATGGTTGGTGGAGCATTTAAGATAGTGGAACCATCGTTTACTTTTTTCAGGAGGTCTGTAAGTTTCCCAGCTGCGTGTGGACGGGCTGCTTTGGGAATATGTGTGAGTGTCCTGGTACCTGTTGCTTTAATTGCTTCCAAGAGATTGTCTGATGAGATTAAATCTGTTGGAGTGGGTTCAGGTGCCTGAGGTGGCTCTGGATCATCACTTTCCACAGGAGGACATCCTGAACCAGGGCAACTACCGTGCTTGCGGAGGAAACCATTCGAGTTGAGACAACGAAGCTGTAAGCATGAACGACACTTGCCTCTCCTAGTATTGCCAACCGTGCCATTTCCCTGGCTGCTTGCTTCCTCCTGGTTGGCATCCATCTGCTAGACTAGACAAAAGGAGTGGAATATGACATGCTGGGTGGGTATGGTGCGTGGAAGGTAGTGAACTTGACCGTGGTGGCCTGGTGGAGTTTGAGGGGCAGGGAGGGGAAGGGGAAAACTTCCCCTGGGAATTAGGTGGGGGAGGCGCAGGTTGTTGAGTGGGGTTATCCCGGGAAGTACAATACACATGGACTTGCGCAGGAAACCATTCGAGTTGAGACAACGAAGCTGTAAGCATGACCGACACTTGCCTCTCCTAGTATTGCCAACCGTGCCATTTCCCTGGCTGCTTGCTTCCTCCTGGTTGGCATCCATCTGCTAGACTAGACAAAAGGAGTGGAATATGACATGCTGGGTGGGTATGGTGCGTGGAAGGTAGTGAACTTGACCGTGGTGGCCTGGTGGAGTTTGAGGGGCAGGGAGGGGAAGGGGAAAACTTCCCCTGGGAATTAGGTGGGGGAGGCGCAGGTTGTTGAGTGGGGTTATCCCGGGAAGTACAATACACATGGACTTGCGCACTATATATTGTTCACACTGTCTTACAATACACAATAACTTTATTTGTTTCCCATGTACACTATGAACAATGTGGGTATGGGCACTGCTGAACCAATGTGTTCACTCACCATCTAGTTACACATCCAGTTACACATCCCGCCCTCTTCCACCCACCCCCGTGACGTGGGGGTGGATGCACTGACTGGTCACTCCCTCGTTAACATTAATTTCACATTGTTTTTCCATAACATATGCCTCTAAATAGTCCATGCATCGACACAATCATTTCCAAGTTAACTGGAAGCATGGTGCATGGTGCTGGATATACATGTTTTTATAAGAGCTTTTCGAGGTTTATATGTACGATAATCTTGGCCGGTACTCATACACAGTGTAGGCCTTGTTTGTACTCCCCCACCCCTCCACTGGCCGTCTTCCTCACTACCACCCCTCACCAACATTTACAAACTGCACAACACTTCCACAATTTACCTTGAAATGGTGCACTGAAACAAGATTCAATTATATTCCTGCAGGAATATAATTGAATCTTGTTTCATAAAAAGCAGTTTTGACAATAATATGAATATTTCCTTTGGTTTATATAAATTAGATCCATTTATAATTAATAGAATTTGGGAAGAATTTAATAATACACTGGACAAATAATAATTTTTAAAATTTCTTGGGTAGAATAGTTTGTTGGTGAGTGGTGCAAAGGACCTGTCCAGTTGGGCCGGCGCGCGTCAGGTGTTTAACCGTTGTGGGATCTGATAGTGAGGTGTTGGCCAGACCCCTTATATAGGTTCCTTGGATGCTTTACTTTCATAGTTCCTTGATAATGTGAGTAGTCACGAAAGCGCTTGGAATTTCTCTATTCTTTCAGAGTGGCTGTTTTGCATATTCTGAAATCACATGTTTACTGTGATCTTATTGCATGTATAAATATATATATATTTAAATGTAAATCTGCAAATATATATATATATATATATATATATATATATATATATATATATATATATATATATATATATATATATATATATATATATATATATATATATATATATATATATATATATATATATATATATAATGAATATACATGTGTGATGTGTATAGCATCTTACAAAAGGACAACTCAGGAGTATTGCAAGCTGAGACAATGTTCAACAACCCAGAGTATCATTATGCCTGGATTAAGGTCCGGCCAAATGTACCCCAAATGTACCAGGAATCACTGCGTCAGTGAGGGTTGCTGACAAATCACAACAAACACTCACAGCTATTCACTGCGGTCAAGTATTTAAACACTACTTAGTGTTTTCTATTAAGAATTATTTTAGTAATTCTAGTACAAGATGGCATTATTGAAAACGGAATTTCTATTTTGAAAACGAAAATCACACAAAAAATATTGGTTACTGTGTAGGGTTGACTCAAAATGCAATCATTGATTTTGACGTTTTAGAAGCAAAACTGGATCTGCTTATTGCGAGTCTGGAGATGATTTATTCAGTTTATGCAAAATTTGAAGTGTATTCCTACAGTCAAATCCATCTAAGGATGAAATTCAAAATATTTTGGTTACATTTAGTGATCAACAAGAAAGGCGGGCAGAGGCACATAGCAGAAGGACCAAACCAGTTCCTCCCATGACTGATAAAGAAATCATGGCGGATCCTACATATCTTGAACCTGAGCAACGCAGACATAAATTCAAATACCTTAATTAAGCGATTAAATGTTGGGAGAAAATTTGGCGTTCTCACCTCACTGAGAGAACATTTCTGTTTAGCTGGTGTTCTTGAAAACCATTCGTCCTTAAGACCTGGTGACATAATGATTATCGACAATGATGGCCCATGGTCTCAATGGTCTCTTGGAAAAATAGTGGCCATACATCCTGTTGCAAATGGAACCATCAGGACAGTTGGAGTTTTGAGTAAAGGTGTAGTAAATAAGCAGGACAATAGATAAGCTATTGTTGTTAGAATTACATAGTGTTTAAAACAAACTTGGTGATTCTCCAGAAACCAAACAGACTGAAGCTGTTAGGAAAAGACCGTCAACAGTGGTAGTGAGTGAGAAAATCAAAATAATGTTAAGAGAAGAATAGTTCACCTACGGCAAATTGTCAACCGCCCCCTAGTGTTGAGAAAATTTTTCAGTAAAGGGGGTATCTTTAAGCCCTCTCAGCCCCCTACAGCCCTCTGAGGGACTTAGCCCTCCCAGAAGAAGCTAATGGAGTATTTCTTCCTCAGAGTAATTGAACAGAAGATCAGTTTCAAAACTTTGTTTAGAATTAACAATGCAAACATTCCTAGCACTAATATAACATTTTCTGTGTTCATTAGTTATATCACCAGGCACCTCTTATAGTGCACTTGCTTTCCATTTTAAATTTTTATTCACACAAAAAATAGAAGATTTACTGTTATGCAGACTACTGCATTATTGTAAAAATTATATAAATAATATCAACCCATATCGAAAAGAATTAGACCCACCAGTTGACGTGTATTGGACACATGAGGTAATTGTTTACTCTTGAGTATCGGCAAAAATCAAACATTTCCGCTAATTTGTGCAGAAACCAACATGATCTCTCATTCTGTAATATATCTTCCATGCTGTCAAATGAAACCAAGAAAACGAGAATACGACCATAAATACCATATAATAATACACTGAAAAGTGGATGTTTTAAACGAGAAGCAAGAATTTGTTTTATGCTGCGCAAACTGACCACTCAGACCCATTTTCTCACAAGTAGATCTACCAGCTCTCTCTCGCAAGACTGGAAGCCGCTAGAATTTTGGAATATTATTAAGGGACCGATAGTGAAAGTGGTTTAATATAGAAAAAAAAAATAATAATAATTATAATAATAACAAGAACATGAACAAAAACATTAAGAAAAGTAATAATAATTATAACACTATTGCTATTATCATTATATTAATTTTTACTAATTTTAAATTGTTAATATTATTGTTTCTATTTTATTATTATAATTATTATTATTGTTACTAGCATAACAGTTGTGGGATAATACGTCTTCTGGAAGTTTTCTTTTTTCAAAGAATGTGCGTTCTAATTAGAAGGTAATTAATTATTTACTGCATAGTAAGCTTCTCAATAGCTATTTTGTTAATAACATTTTTATCAGTGTATACACAGTACGTTCATAATAAACCCGGGAAAATATACTCCGGAGAAATTCATTTTGAATTACATCCTGGAAACTTTTTAATGGCTCTTATCCTTGATTTTTCTCTACTGTGTTTTGCACTCACATCATTTTATCATACAAATATATGTTCACATAATGTATAATTTTGAATACCTATGCTTTCACATATATGGTTATGCAAACATGTACATAAGCACATCCAGGCATAAGTTCATAAATACATAAACATTCTGGAATATGCACTTGTACTCAGGCATATGTACACATATGTACACACTGGCTGAAGTGGCCAGAAGGGCTACTGATAATGGGTGATTTCAACCACAAGAAAATCGACTGGGAGAATTTGAAGCCACATGTGGGCCAAGAAACGTGGAGGGCTAAGATGATGGTGATGGAACTGGAAAACCTCATGTACTAACACATGAGCGGCGCTCCCAGAGAGACAGGAGAGGATGAACGAGTGAGACTGTACTTAGTATTCACCTTAAATAGTGGAGATATTGAGGACATCACTTATGAAAGATCCCTTGGGGCAAGTGATCATGTGGTTCTGAGCTTCGAATACATAATAGAGTTACAAGTGGAGGGGGAAGCAGGAAGGGCCGGACGAATGAAGCTAAACTACAAAAAAGAGGACTTCTTAGGCATGAAGAACCTCCTGAGCGGGGTTTAGTGGGACAGAACTGGCAGGGAAGTCAGTAAACGAGTTGATGGAATATGTAACAACAATATGCAAGGAAGCTAAGGACAGGTGTGTACCCAAGAGTAACAGGAATAATGAAAAAGCCAGGATGAGCCCATGGTTCACCCGAACGTGCAGAGAGGCCGAAACCAAGTGTGCAAGGGAATGGAAGAAGTTTAGAAGGCAAAGGACCCAGGCGATTAAGGACAGGAGTCGAAGAGCAGGAAATGAATGAACACAGGTAAGAAAGACAATGCGAGAATGGCATAGCGAAAGGCAAATCTGACTCAAAGCTGTTGTACAGCAACATTAGGAGGAAAACAACAGTCAAGGACCAGGTAATCAGGCTGAGGAAAGGAGGGGGGGACCGTGAATTATGTGAGGAGCTCAACATGAGATTCAATGAAGCGTTCACAGAGTAGAGAAAAGTGCCTCCAGAAAGTCAGAGTGGAGGGGTACACCATCAAGTGTTGGACACAATACATGCAACCAAGGATGAAGTGAAGAGGCTGCAACGTGAGCTAGATACCTCAAAGGCAATGGGGCCGGATAACTTCTCTCCATGGGTCCTGAGAGAGGGAGCAGAGGCACTATGTGTACCACGAACAGCAATCTTCAACACATCTGTCGAAACAGGGCGACTACCAAAAGTACTTAAGACAGCAAATGTAGTCCCAATTTTTAAAAAAAAAGAAACAGACACAAAGCATTAAACTACAGACCAGTGTTAGGGACGTGTGTAGTATGCAAGGTCATGGAGAAAATTATCAGAAGCGTGGTGGAACACCAAGAAAGGAATAATCTCATCAACAACAGCCAGTACAGTTTCAGAACCGGGAAATCCTGCATCACAAACCTACTTCAGTTCTATGACAGGGTGATGGAAGTAAAACAGAGAGATTGGTAAGTAGATTTCATTTTCTTGGACTGTAAGAAGGCTTTTGACACAGTTTCACACAAGAGATTAGTGCAAAAGCTGGAGGTTCAGGCAGGGATAACAGGGAAGGCTCTACAATGGATCAGGAAATACCTGTCAGGAAGACAACAGCGAGTCATGGTATGTGGCGAGGTGTTAGGAGAGAGCCAGAGCCTACAAAACTCACTCAAGGAAAAGTATCTTGGGGCGAGTATAACACCGGGCACATCTCCCGAGCCACATATCAACCAAATAACTGCTGCAGCATACAGGTACCTGGAAAACAAAAGAGCAGCATCCAACACCTGGATAAGGAGTCATTCAGAACCCTGTGCACTGTGTATGTTAAGCCCATATTGGAGTATGCAGAGCCAGTTTGGAACCCTCACCTAGCCAAACATGTAAGGAAACTAGGGAAAGAGCAAAGGTTTGCAACAAGACAAGTCCCGGAGCTAAGGAGTATGTTCTATGAGGAGAGGTTAAGGAAAATCGACTTGACGACACTGGAAGACAGGAGAGATAGGGGGGACATGATAATGACATAAAATGCTGAGAGTTATGGAAGACAGCAAATACAGTCCCAATTTTAGAAAAGGTGACAGACTCGAAGCACTAAATTACATGCGCAGTTTGGAAAGTCATGGAGAAGATCAGAAGAGTGGTGGAGCACCCAGAACGGAATGAGCTTATCAACGACACCCAGCACAGTTTTAGGGACGGGAAATCCTGTCACAAACCTACTGAAGTTGTATGACAGGGTGACGGTAGTAAGACAGGAGAGAGAAGGGTTGGTAGATTGCATTTTCTTGGACAGGAAAAAGGCGTCTTACAAAATTCCACACAAGAGATAAGTGCAAACACTGAAGGACCAGGCAGGGATAACAGGGAAGGCACTACAGTGGATCAGGGAATACCTGTCAGGAAGACAACAGCGAGTCATGGTACGTGGCGAGGTGTCAGAGTGGGCGCTGATAACGAGCGGTGTGCCATGGGGATCAGTCCTAGGACCGGTGCTGTTTCTGGTATTTGTGAACGACATGACGGAAGGAATAGACTCCGAAGTGTCCTTGTTTGCAGATGATGTGAAGCTGATGAGAAGAATTCAGTCGAATGAAGACCAGGCAGAACTACAGAGGAATCTGAACAGACTGCAGGCCTGGTCCAGAAACTGATTCCTGGAGCTCAATCCCACCAGGTGCAAAATCATGAAGATTGGGGAAGGGCAAAGAAGACCACAGACGGAATACAGTCTAGGGGGCCAGAGCCTACAAAACTCACTCAAAGAAAAGGATCTTGGTGTGAGTATAACACCGAGAGCATCTCCTGAGGGGCACATCAACCAAATAACTGCTGCAACATGCGGGCGCCCGGCAAACCTAAGAACATCATTCTGACATCTAAATCAGGAATTATTCAGGACCCTGTACACTTTGAACGTTAGGCCCATATTGGAATATGCAGCGCCAGTTTGGAACCCTCACCTAGCCAAGCATGTAAGGAAACTAGAGAAAGTGCAACGGTTTGCAACAAGACTAGTCCTGTAGCTAAGGGGTATGTCCTACGAGGAGAGGTTAAGGGAAATCGACCTGAAGACAGTGGAAGACAGGATAGATAGGGGAGATATTATAATGACATATAAAATACTGAGAAGAATTGACATGGTGGACAAAGACAGGATGTTCCAGAGATGGGACACAACAACAACGGGTCACAGTTGGAAGCTGAAGACTCAGATGAACCAAAGGAATATTAGGAAGTATTTCTTCAGTCACAGAGTTGTCAGGAAGTGGAATACCCTGGGTCGTGATGTAGTGGAGGCAGGATCCATACATAGCTTTAAGAAGAGGTATGATAAAGCTCACGGAGTGGGAAGAGTGATCGGGTAGCGGCCAGTTGAAGAGACAGGGCTACGAGCTGTGACTTGACCCCCACAACCACATCTAGGTGAGTACACACACACACACACACACACACACACACACACACACACACACACACGTACAATTAGGTGAGTACACTCATATACATGTACACATGCTCATGTACACACACTCAGGTCTGTAAAAATGTGTCGAATGGGCAGATACAAGATTTATCACTAGTAAACTATAATCTGAGAGTTATTTCACCTGACTAGGGAACGTTAAGAATGCAGAAATGGAAACCCAAAAGTCAGCTAGAAGAAGAAGGGGAACAGAGGATGATTGGACTGAATCGGAACTGAAGGGACCCAGGGTTAGAAGGACGATGCAAGAAGAGTGGAAAAATATTTATTAATTTTTGGAGAGAATGGAGGTGTATGCAGAGAGAAGGGAATGGGAGAGATGGACTGCAGCTGTTGAGGCAAAAGTAAAAACTGTTGAAGATGATCTGAAGGAGCTGAAGAGGGAACTGTTGTAGATAAAGGAAAATGGTAAAGAGATGGGAGCAGGAATAGTAATAACAAGTGAGGAGACTGAAGGAAGGGAAGAAACAAAGACCATTGCAGTGATGCTATCAGGCATCCAGGACGTGCAGACGATAAGGGGAACAGCGAAGGAGTTGCTCAAAACAGATACAAAATTATTTAGAGAAAGAAAGTGGGATGAAGAGAGAGAGTGAAAGAGAGAGAGAGAGAGAGAGAGAGAGAGAGAAAGAGAGAGAGAGAGAGAGAGAGAGAGAGAGAGAGAGAGAGAGAGAGAGAGAGAGAGAGAGAGAGAGAGAGAGAGAGAGAGAGAGAGAGAGAGAGAGAGAGAGAGAGAGAGAGAGAGAAAGAGAGAAAGAGAGAAAGAGAAAGAATTGGGTTCACACATAGCATCTAGCACGGATTTAGAGACGGTAAATTCTATATCACCAACCTACTGGAGATCTACGATAATGTAGCAAATGAAAGACAAGAGATAAAAGGATGGGTAAATTGAGTTTTCTTGCATTGTAAGACAGATTGGTACAAAACCTAGAGAAAATGGCAGGAATAACCGGCAAAGCGCTACCTACAGTTGATCAAGTTTTCCTGGCAAAGGAACCATGGAGTGAATATCCGTTAAGAATTGTCGGAATAATTGCATGTGAAGTGGGGTTCCACAAGGATCATTACTTGGGCTGGTACTATTTCTCTTATTGTAAATAACGAGGGATAGAGTCAGAGGTATTCCTATTCATAGTTGATATGCAACTAATAAGGAAAATACAAGCAGACGTGAACTAGGAAAGGCTACAAATGGATCTGGACTGACTGCAAGTCTGGTCTGATAAATGGCTACTGGAATTTAACCTCAGCACATGTGTCTGGTAGTGGAAGAACTATAATGGGATGTACCCTAGGATAGGCTGGGTCCCTTGGAAGGTTGGTACATTTTAAATAAGGTTTGCTCTTGAAATGTGCTGTGTGAGAAAAGTAACTCTTTGCCAGTATATACAAAGTTGTAAAATTTTACTCTTAATAACAGTTGACATGACTGCTCGATCCCAGAAAGGGGTTTCAGTATCGTATAGTACAAAGTGCAGCAAAGGTTTTTGATTCGGTTAAGTATCTGGACTGATGATCTGAAACCAACCAGAACATACAATGCCAAGTTATTGCAATGGAACTATTATTTTTTTGTCTATTAAAAATAAGGGATTTTCACGACCACATGCCAGACTCTGACCCCAGCATGAAGTTTGATATATCAGTTTTGAAGTTTTTAAGCTATTTAGAAGAGGAATACCGTAGACAAATTTTAAAAAATAAGACTAAGTTGAAGATAAGTCGGATACTTTAGAATAAAGTTGCCAGAAATAATGATTTTAAGGCAAATCAATGATTATTGCGCAGATTATAGTTCATAAACTAAACGTATTCTTGAAGTACGTAGTTAAAACATAGCAGCAAAAGTGACAGAGATAAGTTGTAAGTTAGTATCAATATATGAGTCTCCACAATGTGTCTTGACGGACCACCACTAA
>NC_091368.1:19740729-19768229 GCF_038502225.1 Cherax quadricarinatus
GTATTGATAAAGCCACTGGATGGCGAAACGTCTACAATAAAGATAACCAGATGTTGCACAAGTGTCTCAACTCTCATCTTGTCGGTATTGTATACCTGTCTTGCACAACTGACTACTGATTGATTTCTTACATACCTGTTGGTATTTTACACATTTTTAATATTTACCTCAGGATCTACGGCACTTGTCGCATGAGATCTCACATTTTAGATAAAACCATTTCCATTATATTTAATCACTATCCTTGAGTCATTCCACTGACAATTTATCCACTAGGTCTTTCCGCTAGGTATCGGTATCCTAGTCATTCCATTATAAGTGGTGCTATTTTTTATATATGTGAATGACATGATGTATTGGATAGATGCAGAGGTGTCACTTTTCGTAGACGACGTGAAACTATGTTAAGTAAAAGGACACAAATGCAGCTAATGTGACATTTTATTGTGGCAACGTTTCGCTCTCCAGGAGCTTTGTGTACGAATGGTATGTGTACGAATGGTATATAATACCGACAAGATGAGAGTAAGACACATGTGCAACATCTGGGTATCTTTATTGTAGACGTTTCGCCATCCAGTGGCTTTATCAATACAAAATCCAGGACATAACTTGAAGACAGTAGAACTGTCTTCAAGTTATGTCCTGGATTTTGTATTGATAAAGCCACTGGATGGCGAAACGTCTACAATATAGATACCCAGATGTTGCACATGTGTCTTACTCCAGGAGCTTTGTCAAGCCGTTACAAACAATACACAGACACAGGGTGCATATATGTCCGTGTATTGTTCGTAACGGCTTGATAAAGGTCCTGGAGAGCGAAACGTTGCTACATTAAAATGTCACATTAGTTGCATTTGTGTCTTTTTACCTTTTGTCCATAATTCTACCAGTATTAATACGACGTGAAACTATTTAAGAGGTGTAATAAATGATTTAAAACCGACAAGTTGAAGATTGAGACACTTATGTAACATATGGGAATCTTTATTGAAGAAACGTTTCTCCTTACGCCTTTCTGCTTTGTATTGGACTGATGAAGCCACTGTGTGGCGAAACGTTTCTTCAATAAAGATTCCCATATGTTGCATAAGCGTCTCAATCTACTTAGGAGAACACCAGCGGACGAAGATAAGGAAACACTACGAAGGGGTGTGGACAGGCTGCGTGCCTGGTCCGACAAATGCCTCCTGGATTTTATATGCAGAAAGTGAAAAATTATGAATTTCGGGGAAATGCTTAGAAGGCCACAGAGTACAGGCACATGTGTCAAAAACTGCAAATCTCACTGAAAGAAAAGTACTGTGGGGTAAGGCTGTACAAAGCATACCAGCTGAGGCGCACGTCAACCGCATACCTGTTGTGATAAATGGTTTGAAAACCGACAAATTGAAGATTGAGACACTTATGCAACATATAGGAATCTATTAATTAAACGTTTCGCTACACACTAGCTTCTTCAGTCCAATACAAAGCAGAAATAAGTATGGAGACGTGGAATTTGAGGTAATCAGTCCCTCAGCCTTCGTATTGGATTGAAGAGGCCACTATGTGGCGAAAGTACAGGTCTGATGCTTTGAAAGATGGAAACCAAGAACCCCAGGGCGCAGCTGGAAGTTGAAAACTCAGATGGTTCACATAGCCGTTAGGCTGTATCGTTCCAGTTACGGTATTGTGCCTTTTTTTTTATTTCTGGCATTATGTTAAGCTGAAGCAACTAACTATGAAGCACGACTCCATAGTCCGGAAAAAAAACATATAAAATTAAATATATAAAATACTCAAAAGTATTAATTTGATAAACAGGGATAATGTGAAAATCCGGGAATATATACACGAGTAAGCAGTTACTGATGAGTCACACGGATATCAGTAAGCATTTATTGAGCCTCTGAAAGGTCAGGAAGTGGAATGATTTGAACAATACAGTGGTAGCGGCAGATTGCTAGCATAGATTTAAGAAAAGGTATGATTTGAGTCAACAAGTGTAGTGGGAAGTAAATCTGGATAGCGACAAGTTAATTTTAAAAACCGAGATAAGTTTGTCGCAGAATCCCGAGGGAAATTTGTTGAACATATTTGCAATCTCTGACTTGACGTGTGTCTTCAAACTTTCCAAACCATCTCACTTTTTCCATTAGCCCCCTTAGCCATGTTCCAATGTTTACCTCAAAATAATTTCTTCCTTTAAATCCACAATCCTTTCATGTCATGCATTTCCGCTGAACTGAGAAACAAGTTATTGCCCTAAAAATAAACTTCCTCTGGGTGAGCCATTCCTCGATCCATGACAGGATCCTACCCCCCAATACCATGAGCTGCCTATTTCTTTAACAGTCTTTTGTGTGGTATTATCAAAAGCTTTACTAAAATCCAAATAAATAATATGGAATGCTTTAACATGGTCAACAGCCTCAAATGCTTTACTAATGAAATTCAGTAAATTAGACATGAACGGCCCATCAGGAATCCATGCTGAGTATCATCAATCTGATCATCATTATCAAGATGGTTTCTCACTGTATCAGCTGTAATTAACTACAAATTTGCCTACAATTAAACCTAGGCTTATCTGGCTGTAATTTGAAGATAAAGACTTCTCTCCAGTTTTAAGTAGGAATTTCTTGAGCCATCTTAATGGTTCACAAAGTTCCGTTTTCCATTTGTTTATTACCAACTATTTGTTTAACAACCAATCTCATTCAATACAGTAGTTACTGCATTCACATTTCATCCAGGTTCCTTTCATTTTAGCACTATGTAAATGGAGAGAAGTAAAGGATATATAAATAATGGTGCCCCCATACTACCAAGACGGATCACAATATGTGCAGCTATAACCTGTTCCTTGTTTATCTATCACAAAATACGAACCATTTACATGTGCCAAATACGAGATTTACACCGTAATTGCAGCACCAACTGCTGCTGAAGACCACTGCCGCTAACGATTCTCTTACTGTACTGTGACTGCTACTGCTGCAACCGTGATTGCTGCTTCTGTTGCTACTGTGATTGCTGCTTCTGCTGCTTTTATGACTGCTTATTCTGCTACTACTGTACTGCTGCTCCTACTCCCACCACTACTACTACTACCAACATTACTACCACCATCATATAATTATGACAACACTAACTAGGGTTACCGAAGTTAAATCCTCAGGTGCCTTTAAAAATTTAGACAACTATATATCTGTGCAAGAAAGATATAAAATACCGACAATATGAAAGTTAAGACACATGTGCAACATCTGGATATCTTTATTGTAGACGTTTCGCCATCCAGTGGCTTTATCAATACAGATTCTAGGACATAATAGGAAGACAGTAGAACTATATACAAAAGATGAGGTAATCAGTCCCTCGGCCTTGGAGTTAGTGTTCACAGCATCGTGGTGGAGGAGAATCTGGAGCAAAGGCAAGAAGACTGGCGGTTATATAGGCGTCAGGGGATAGGGACGGGCAGCAGACGAGGGCAGTCACTGGTAGGCGGGATTCCCCAGTGGAAGTAGGTCCTTCCCAAAGAGATGGGTTAGTTGCAGCAGCTGTTGCACATGTGTCTTAACTTTCATATTGTCGGTATTTTATACCTTTCTTGCACAACTTGTCAGACACTGCAATATCATGGAATCTTGGTTCAGAGGACATCTACAAGACCTTCTTCACAGCTGCTGCAACTAACCCATCTCTTTGGGAAGGACCTACTTCCACTGGGGAATCCCGCCTACCAGTGACTATGCCCTCGTCTGCTGCCCGTCCCTATCCACTGACGCCTATATAACCGCCAGTCTTCTTGCCTTTGCTCCAGATTCTCCTCCACCACGATGCTGTGAACACTAACTCCAAGGCCGAGGGACTGATTACCTCATCTTTTGTATATAGTTCTACTGTCTTCCTATTATGTCCTAGAATCTGTATTGATAAAGCCACTGGATGGCGAAACGTCTACAATAAAGATATCCAGATGTTGCACATGTGTCTTAACTTTCAACTATATATCTGAAAGGGGTTTGATTTGTGGACTTGCCTAGTAAGGGCCAGTAAGCTATTGCAGTGTTCCTGCTTTATGTACAGATGCCATAAATCTCCTACAGTAGAAGATTTTGACAGTTTCACAACTTCTGGGAATATTTATTCAGGAAAAGTTTCGCTAGCAAATAACTTCTTTAGTCCAGTATTATATTATTATTATAATCAAAAAGAAGCGCTAAGCCACAAGGACTATACAGCTTTAGTCCAGTAGAGAGAAGAAAGGTGGAAGATAAGGAGTAGGTTAGGCAAGCATAGAAGAATTGTTTTTTTTATATTTTATTTAAAACAAATACAGCGTAATATAAAAAGAAAAAAGAAAAAGGAAACAGTATGGATCTCAGTCCTGAAGGTTCGAACACTGACCAAATAAACCCGACACAAATTAACTGATACAAAAGAATTACACCCATATACTCGCAAGATATTGCTGTATAACATACAACATATACTCGCAAGATATTGCTGTATAACATACAACATATACTCGCAAGATATTGCTGTATAACATACAACAATAACTTACGACAAGAACATAGCTACAAATAAACACAGTAACAGGATCGTGAACTGAAAAATCGATAAACATTCAAAGATTCAAAACCTTACATATATATAAATTGTACATATAACATGACATGCCAAAGGCTCAATACAATAGAAAAGAATATATACAAGAAAATGTATCAATTAAACCCATCCTTCGCCTTAATCAATAAACCAAAACCTAACATCATTAATCTTACTAGAACATCTAACACTAACAATTGTTAGAACACTAACAATACAGCTGTAACATATACTAAAATACAAATATATATAAAGAAAACAGCTTGGATCTCAAAACCGAAGGTCCATTACTGTTACAATAAACTCGTATACAAAAATCTCAGACACAAAAGGAATGCGTCTATAAACTGGCTAGATATGTGTGTATACCATACAGCTGAAAACTTACATCAAGAACATAGCAATGAAAACAAACCGGTATGAGATCACTGATCTAAATTATATAAACTTTAAAATGAATCGAAACCATACATACAGTTTTAAATATGTTATATAGATCATTTTAAATATGTTATATAGATCATAACGAGATCTCAAACTCTACATCCACACGTGGCACGATAATCACAAGGTTGATTCAATAATGCATCAATGAAAACCAGGAAACCAGTCCATACCCACATTCACAACACTCTGACGACACCACCCCCCTAAGTAGGGGAGCCCGCTGTGACCCCCTGACTCCCTCTCAACCTATGAAAACCCCTTCACCCACTCATTATCATTCACAGATTCATGAGAATTCCTAACGTTAGCATTCTATACCCCTCTGAGAAAACCTGATCCCACCTCCTCCTATACAATTCTCTGTTACGACACATCGTACGATCGAACGTTATCGCCAGAACCTTCCTTCGCTCTTCACTATCCCCTCTCCCCCTCATCACCCATGATATATATATATATAATCCACCATGATATCATGATATAATCTAAAGCTCTTATGATGCCCTCGTCTAACCCACCCATATCTAGACTTAAAGCACGCAGAACCGACACCCCACGGCCTCCCACCCTCTGTACCAACCTACCTAACCAGCACCTGACCTCTTCTAACCCCTCACAAAAATAAGCTACATGGAAAGCAGTCTCGTCCCCTCCACAGATACCACATCCCCCCACCCTCTACAACCTTTGTGGTCCGTAGTATCGCTCCAGACGGAAGGATCCCATGCAGAAAACGAAACATCACCTCACGCGCCCGAGGGTTTAACTTCAACTTACTAAATCTATACCAAATAATCTTCGACGTATACATGGGGAACAAGCCCTCAACTGGGACAACGCACCTACCTACAAGTAGCCTACACAAAAACCTTATGCGAACCTTTCTCAGTTCCTTAACCAACATCACGGCCCTCAAAACGATTTCGAATTCCCTCAACTCCATTCCTCGATACCACACACCCAGCCTGTCATGTATCCTTCCCAACTGCCCCGCGTTCACACCCACAGGCAAAACTTCCCATTTAAGAAACACACATTTAGCCCTCTGTCTCAAATAAGAACATAAGAACATAAGAACATAAGAAAGGAGGAACACTGCAGCAGGCCTGTTGGCCCATACTAGGCAGGTCCTTTACAATTCATCCCACTAACAAAACATTTGCCCAACCCAATTTTCAATGCCACCCAAGAAACAAGCTCCGATGTGCAAGTCCCACTCAAATCCAACCCCTCCCACTCATGTACTTATCCAACCTAAATTTGAAACTACCCAAAGTCCTAGCCTCAATAACCCAACTAGGAAGACTGTTCCACTCATCAACTACCCTATTTCCAAACCAATACTTTCCTATGTCCTTTCTAAATCTAAACTTATCCAATTTAAATCCATTACTGCGGGTTCTCTCTTGGAGAGATATCCTCAAGACCTTGTTAATATCCCCTTTATTAATACCTATCTTCCACTTATACACTTCGATCAGGTCTCCCCTCATTCTTCGTCTAACAAGTGAATGTAACTTAAGAGTCTTCAATCTTTCTTCATAAGGAAGATTTCTAATGCTATGTATTAATTTAGTCATCCTACGCTGAATGTTTTCTAACGAATTTATGTCCATTCTGTAATATGGAGACCAGAATTGAGCTGCATAATCTAGGTGAGGCCTTACTAATGATGTATAAAGCTGCAGTATGACCTCTGGACTTCTGTTGCTTACACTTCTTGATATAAATCCCAGTAATCTATTTGCCTTATTACGTACGCTTAGGCATTGCTGTCTTGGTTTAAGGTTGCTGCTTACCATAACCCCCAAGTCCTTTTCGCAATCTGTATGGCTAAGTTCTACATTATTTAACTTATAAGTGCTAGGGTTATGGACACTCCCGAGCTTCAGAACCTTGCATTTATCTACATTGAACTGCATCTGCCACTTTTCTGACCAAGAGTAGAGTTTGTCTAAATCCTCCTGAAGTTCCCTAACATCTACGTTTGAATCAATTATCCTACCTATCTTCGTGTCATCGGCGAATTTGCTCATATCACTAGCAATTCCTTCATCAAGATCATTGATATATATTATAAACAACAACGGGCCCAAGACTGATCCCTGTGGAACGCCACTTGTTACTGATCCCCACTCGGATTTAACCCCATTTATGGACACTCTCTGCTTCCTGTCTGTGAGCCATGACTCGATCCACGAGAGCACCCTTCCCCCAATGCCATGAGCTGCTACTTTCTTCAACAGTCTTTGGTGCGGAACTCTATCAAATGCCTTACTAAAATCTAAGTAAACAATATCAAATTCTTTATCGTGGTCAACAGCCTCAAAAGCTTTACTGAAGAAAGTTAATAAATTAGTTAGACAAGACCGGCCTCTTGTGAATCCATGCTGAGTATCATTAATCAAGCTATGCTTATCGAGATGGCTTCTTATAATCTCAGCTATAATTGACTCTAGCAACTTGCCTACAATTGAGGTCAGGCTTATTGGGCGGTAATTTGACGGTAACGACTTGTCCCCTGTTTTAAAAATAGGAATTACATTAGCCATCTTCCACATATCAGACACTACACCTGTTTGAAGAGATAAATTAAAAATATTAGTTAATGGTTCACAGACTTCCATTTTGCATTCCTTAAGAACCCTTGAAAAAACCTCATCAGGACCCGGTGACTTATTTTGCTTCAGTCGGTCTATCTGCTTCACAACCATTTCACTAGTGACTGTGATGTTACATAATTTATCTTCTTCTGATCCACTATAAAAATTAATTACCGGAATATTATTAGTGTCTTCCTGTGTAAAAACCGAGAGAAAATAATTATTTAAAATCGAGCACATTTCATTCTCTTTGTCAGTAAGATGCCCATAGTTATTTTTAAGGGGACCTATCTTATCTCTGACTTTTGTTCTATATACCTGGAAAAAACTTTTTGGATTAGTTTTAGAATCCCTAGCAACTTTAATTTCATAGTCCCTTTTAGCTTTTCTTATCCCCTTTTTAATGTCCCTCTTAATGTCAATATACTGATTCATAAGATGACCCTCGCCTCTTTTGATACGCCTATAAATTCCTTTCTTATGCCCTAGTAGATATTTCAGCCTATTATTCATCCATTTTGGGTCATTTCTATTTGATCTAATTTCCTTATAAGGGATAAACGTTCTTTGAGCAGCATGTATTGTGTTCAGAAAACTGTCATATTGATAGCTCTCTTCGTTACCCCAGTCAACAGATGATAAGTGTTCTCTAAGCCCATCGTAATCTGCTAAGCGAAAATCTGGGACTGTTACTGAGTTATCCCTACTATCATACTTCCATTCAATTCTAAATGTAATTGATTTGTGGTCGCTAGCACCCAGTTCCTCTGAAACTTCTAAATTATTAACAAGGGATTCATTGTTTGCCAGAACTAAGTCAAGCAGGTTATTACCCCTTGTAGGTTCTGTCACAAACTGCTTCAAAAAACAATCCTGAACTACTTCTAAGAAATCGTATGATTCTAAATTCCCAGTCAAGAAATTCCAATCAATATGACTAAAGTTAAAGTCTCCTAGAATTACTACATTATCGTGCCTTGTGGCCCTAACAATTTCCTCCCATAGTAGTCTTCCCTGGTCCCTATCTAAATTTGGGGGACGGTATATCACACCTAAAGTTAATTTTTCATGCCCCTCTGAAAATTCTATCCAAACAGACTCTGTATGTGTTACTTCAGACTTAATACCCGTTTTAATGCAACAGTTCAAGCGATCTCGGACATACAATGCCACCCCACCCCCCTTCCCGATACTTCTATCTACTTGGAACAATTTGAAACCCTGAATGTGACATTCTGCAGGCATGTCCCGACTTTTTGAATTAAACCACGTCTCAGTAATGGCAAATACATCTATGTTACCTGCACTAGCAACTAGTCTCAACTCGTCCATCTTATTCCTAGCACTGCGACTATTTGTGTAATATATACTTAAGGACCCTCCTTTCTCTTTATCATTCCTGCTCCTTTCTGTTATTCCACTAAACCTATTACTGTCCTTGTCAATTAGTGCCACTGGCCTTCCGATATCCACCTCATTTTGCCTATTACTAGTTCTCCTAGTACTCATATTACTACCCTGAGACTTCACAGTTTTCCCGCAGAAACCCATACCACTAACTATTCCTAGTTTAAAGACCTAACAGCTCCCTCCACTGCGTTGGCCAGTGCTCCCACCCCACACCTAGACAAGTGAACCCCATCCCTGGCATACATGTCATTTCTGCCATAGAAGAGGTCCCAGTTGTCAATGAATGTTACCGCATTTTCCTTACAGTATTTGTCCAGCCAGCAATTGACACCAATTGCTCTGGACAACCATTCATTTCCAACTCCTCTCCTTGGCAAAATGCCACATATGACAGGTTTCCCACCCTTCTTCCTAATTATCTCTATTGCTGACCTATACCTGCTAATCAGGTCCTCACTCCTACGTCTGCCAACATCGTTGCCTCCAGCACTGAGACAGATAATAGGATTGCTCCCATTACCTCTCATGATGTCATCCAGACGGCTAACAATATCCTTCATCCCAGCCCCAGGAAAACACACTCTCTGCCTCCTACTCCTATCCTTCAAACAGAATGCCCTATCCATGTACCTAATCTGACTATCCCCAACAACAACAATGTTTTTACCTTCCTTGGCGTCGTCCGTAGTGATGCTCCGAGTAGTCGACTCAAATTCGCCAGGTAGCATTACACCACTTGTAGAATTCGTCATGACGTTCTCGATGGTCTTCGTTGGGGTTTCTAGGGATGTCTCACTCACGTCTGCCAATGCTTCCTTGGTGCTCGTTGTGGCATTCCCAGTAGAACACTCACATTCGTCAGGTAGCACCGAGAATGAGTTGGAAGTTTCCACGGCAGTCTTCTGGTTTCTCGTTGTTTCTGCCTCTCCAACCGTTTTCTTAATCTTCAGCTTGGTTCCATGTTGCCCGACCACTGACCAAGCTCCCCTCTTAACCTGGGGACTCACAACAGGAGGATTACTACGAATCCTCTTGTTCTCCTCCGTTAATCGCCGTATCTCCAGTTTAGCAACTCTGAGTTCTTCTCTCAGCTGCTGGTAAAGCTGCTCAAGAGAGGGCATCCTGGTTCAGATTCACAGAGAGCACACAAACAGGTCTTCACAGAGCTAAGTACACGTCACCACTGAGCTAAGTACACGTCACCACTTTTTGTTAGTGGGATGAATTATAAAGGACTTGCCTAGTATGGGCCAACAGGCCTGCTGCAGTGTTCCTCCTTTCTTATGTTCTTATGTTCTTATGTTAACACCTAAACGCCCCACGATCCTTTCCAATAACCTATCCGAGTTTTCCTCCCGCGCCACAACCATGTCATCCCTATAAATAATACCACAAATCTTTAAAGACGCCACCCATTCTTTAACAACATTACATCTCCCCCCCCCACCCAAGAACCCAACCCCATGCACCTTGATTTCGCGCTATTTACCTGCATTCCCGTGGCACTTCCAAACAATTGCACAACCTCGTGCAACACTCCCATTGACATCCCTTCACGAATGAGAACAGTGGTGTCAACATATCCAATTAATCCCGGCCAGGCCCTCCCATCCCCCACACTTCCCTCACCTGGTGTACATAAGCTGCGGTCAACCATTCTATAAAAGGGGTCCTGAAAACACACAAACAATATTTGGGACATGGGGCATTCCTGTCTAAGGCCTCTACCCATTGCAATCTCCCTCCCCACACACCCATTAATCTGTATCCTCATTTTCGCCCCCTTATACAACGTATTTACCCACTCGACTATTTCCTCCCTATAACCCTGTCTCCTAAGTATAACCTGCAAAGCTCTAATTTCCACTCTATCATATGCTCCCTGCCAATCTAGAGCCATCAAAGCCGCCCCCCTACCCCCACCTTTAGCTTCCACAAAACTTCGCAGTATCCCATGTCCTTCAATCATTGACCTTCCTGGCAACGCAAACTGAGATTTCGACACCACCCTCCCCACAACACATTTGAACCTATTACCTAATTTTTTTGCGAAAACCTTATAGTCTGCACACATCAGCGATATGGCCCGTAGGGTGGGCTGCCCCTTGCCCTTCTGGACCAACACTACAACTGCTGTTACCTGCTTCTCCCCAACTTACCCTTCTCCTTCATACGATTAAATAACCTAACTATAAATCCCTGTATTAACATCCAATGTTGTAAATAAAATTCTGCCGGGAGACTATCAGTACTGGGAGCTTTCCCCTTTCTCATTCCCCTTAACGCATTCTCTATTTCCTCTGCCATAATAATCCCACCTAAAGCCTTCTTGTCGCTATTTCCTAAATTACAAGTCACATACGTATACACCTTGTCTAACGCCCCGGCGCCCCCCCCCCACTTGTCCAGTACCCTCATACCAAGCCTCTGCATATGCACACATCCCCTTTGTGGTTCTTATCTCCTGCCCTGCTCTATAAGTCCTGACCGTCTCCATTACCTCTAAACATGGGATAGCCGTCACCGCCTGCCTTTGCTTTTGATGCCGCAAAACACACGCAAACGGCTTGTCGGCCCAAAGCACTTCTTCCACCCCTGCCTGCACCCTTACAGCTTGAAACCTTTCATTTTGCAACACCCTCAATCTCCCTTTTATTTCAACTATTTCATCCATAGGTAAATTATTCCCAACCACCCCCCGCTCATAGCAACCTCTTAACCTATCCTCTAAGTAGTTAGCCAGTCCATATTTTAAATTATTAATACATTTTCTTTCCCTCACATAAAACTTTCTAATCCTTTCCTTCGCAACGCAATCCTACCATGTCACAATGTAGTCCACCCCCTGTTCTTCCACACTAAGCTCCCTCTATAGGATTGAAAACCCCTCCAACCCCTCTTCTTCACCTAACACATTAATATTTAGCTTCCAGTTACTTCTGTATATTTCCGCGAGCGCTCCCCACCCAACCTCCACCACCACTGCCCTATGATCTGACATTGTAGCCTCAACAGTACTGAAAGATTCCACATTCACTCCCTGAGAAAGGTACACTCTATCTAGCCTTGTAGCATATCCACTCCTAATGAACGTATGTTCAGTCTCCCACACCACCCCCCCAAACGCATCACGTAACCTGACATCCCTTAACAATTCCCTAAGAGCCACAGACATATATCCAGCCCCTTTTGGATCCACGTCAGCCACCCTGATTACACTATTCCAGTCCCCACCAACTATTGCCATCTCTGGCAGTGCACGTAAGAAAAACACAAGATCCTCACACACAAAATCATTCTTTACCTGTATGTTATTTTCCGCCGGTGCATACACACTCACAAAAAACACACGCTTACCCATCCACCACCCATCCATACTCAACACCCTCCCTCCCCCCTCCCTCGCTTCTCTGCAAAACAAACGGGCTCGTCTCCCTTATTAAAATACCCACACCACCTTTTAGACGGGGAGATGGCAGGGTAACTACTCGAAACCCTGCCACCTCCAACACCCTACCCTGTTTAAAATTATGCTCCTGCAGGAACACAACATCCACTCTAGATTTATTCACGAAAGTACGAAACCAATCTCTCTTCATACTGCTACATAAACCATTAACATTTACAGTCATACACCTAAGGCCTTTTAAAGTTTCCACCCCTGCCTCCTCTCCTCATTCTTTACAACTCCAGAGCCTGAATTCATATTTGACACCTTCAGA
The DNA here is from genome assembly GCF_038502225.1 of Cherax quadricarinatus. NCBI lineage: Eukaryota > Metazoa > Arthropoda > Malacostraca > Decapoda > Parastacidae > Cherax > Cherax quadricarinatus. The sequence continues at coordinate 19,753,514 of NC_091368.1, forward strand.
GTGCTCTCTTTCCACCCCTTCTTCCGGTGCCTCCTATCATGGCTACCACAACCTACACCACTACCTTCACACTCCACCTCAGTCTGTTTCCCAGGCCTTTGCGCTGGCATCAGGACGTCATCAGAATCTGATGTAGCCGCCCTCTTTCTCGTGACAGGCACGTTACATATATCTTGATCAGATGTTGCCTCACGATGAACCTCCACCTCCATCTGACACTGGTTTAGTGATTCTAGGGACGACTCCAACACATCATCACTTCCCAAAATATCACGTCCCCGACTTACTGGAAGCGACGACTCTCCAATGACACCTAGCTCAGATATAATGTCCCCCTCAGGCGGTGACAAAGTCTTTAAAACCTCCACCAATTCCTCCTCAATCTCAATAACCTGCTCCTGTAGTTGCTGCTCCTCCGTATGCACAGGAGGAGACACCGGGTCAGGCAACTGGGTGAGGGACTCCAACCCACCTCCAGTTCTGTGTGCCTTATCCACTATCTCACTCCACAAAACACCACACCCTCCTACCGATGGTTGTTCCACACCTGCCACCTTTGAAGCAGGGGCTGCGACGTCCACCACATGTCCAGGCACACGTCTCCGCTTGTCACAAGTCGCCGCTATGTAATCATACTCACCACATAGGCGGCACGTACATCGTTGCCCTGGATACATAACCATGACCTGCGTCCTGAATTCTTGTAGGTAAACATAGGACGGTATTGGGCGTCTCAAAGTCATTTTGAGGTTGAAAGTACCCTCTGGCAGACCAGCATAGACACCTGCCACCCACGTACCATGCTGAGCATAATGAACAGTTCCATACTTCTCAAAAACTTTCCTGATATCTGCCTCGTCCGCCTCAAAGGGAACGCTGCATAACTATCCACGTATAATGCCGTGAAACATCGATCATTCTCACACAGACAGCTGGTGTGACGGTAAGACTCACGTCCTGAAACCGGATGACCAACGATTCATAGACCGTCGCCATTAGCAGTTTTACGAAAATTCTTTGGGCTCCATTTAATGCAACCCAATATAAGTCACCATCTTGTATGCCGTACGTCTCCCGGATGATCTTGGGTAATAAGACTTGCGCAGAGCTAGCCGTAATCGTTCCTCGAAGTAGTTCTATGCCGACAGTATTAATCCGGCGTCTTAGACTAACTGTCATTTTGACAACAGCAGTACTCCTATATCAGTGGTATTCATTGCGCGGCTCACGAGTCGCCAATAGCAAGATATGCAGGCTAAAATTACCATGTCTAATTTTTCTCATTTACTATATTTCACTAGCAGCTCAGTACTACTTAATTTAGTTGAGTTACTCTAACTTGCAGTAGCTGCGGCTCTCTCAATCAATGTGTTTAACCGACGTGGCTCTCTTGCAAAAATTAGTGAATAACACGGTCCTATATTGTCAGCAGAGGCACGACAGCACCACCTCACACCACTGCAGCCAGGTAACTGAGGAGCGTCTGTGCAGTAGTTCCACAAAGCCCGAGAGAGATGACAATGGTTTGCTTGTATCAAGGATCCTGGATGTAGCAGAGTCTGATAGACGAGATGCAAGGGTTTAGAAAGCCGCCAACCAGCGGCTTCTTCAGTCCAGTATATATGTGGCATGCAAAGAGTACGTAACCTTTATTCAGCGCATGTACACACCCTCATTAAAGAGCTACCTCGAAGGAAATGGTATAAAATACCGACACAATGGAAATATAAACACATATGCAGTATAATGTGATCCTTTATTGACTACGTTTCGCCCACACAGTGGGCTTTTTCAAGTCACAAACAGAACTACCTGGGGTGGAAGGAACGCGAGTATTTATAGTCAGGTTCAGAATGCTGAGGTCAGGTGGAGAATGCTGCATCTGATGTACCGAGTGGGGTTATAGAGTCTAAAATCTTGGGTAGCTTGGAAAGGAGATTGGACAAGTTTGTGAGCAGACCTTCTACAGTGTTCTTATGTGGGATAGCGATGAAGAAGCTTCTTGGCAAGTGGTTCAGCTATGTTATAGAAGCCACTATTCTGGTTGAAGTTGTCGGATATAGAAATAAGTGATGATTCCAGGATTCTTCGGAATTGAGTCTTGTCTTCTGTGGCGATAAGTCTTGAGTTTCTATAGTTTATCAAGTGGTTGTGTGAATTATGGTGTTGTACGCAGGCATTCCTTGTGTCGTCAGACCTGCTTGCGTATTGGTGTTCTGAAATACGTGTAACGTATTTCAGAACACCAATACGCAATACTTATGGCCGGTAATATACTAACTTTTTTCTATTATGCACGTATGATATGAATTATTTAGCCACTGCGATATTGCTAAGAATTTGGTCAAGTAATTCATGGTGATGATCTTTTCGTAATTAATGTTATGTGAAAGATTTTAAAATTAGTTTGAGGTATAATAATTCTCAGTTTCCAAGAAGTAAACATTGTTAATTATTAAAATCTCTCGACCTTTGCCAAGTCTAATTCACTGACATACTTATTTGTAATCTGTCTCTAATTAATTAACTGTAAGACTATTCACTACATATTCATTACATAATCACTACTTATACAATATTTTTCCTGTTTTCATGGAAATTCGAGCTATTTTTTAATGTAATCAAATGAACTTGTTACAGAGAGACAGACAGAGAGAGAGAGAGAGAGAGAGAGAGAGAGAGAGAGAGAGAGAGAGAAAAAATCTTACTATCATGCACAAGGCAAATATCAAGGCTCCACTCCGAGGACAGCGAGAATTGCGATGAATGGTATAAAATTCCTACACGATGCAAAAAAAGACAAATGCAGTATAACGCGATCCTTTATTGAGTATGTCCAGTTACATCACTTAAAACTTATTAGAAGGCACCGCTGATCAAGGAGGCGGTGTCGAAATCTTGAATACTAACGACTACAGGAACAAAATGCTCAATCTGCTTAATGACCCAGATACCTACGAACCTCTCACAACAAACCAAGTAGACAACCTTACCTAAACGTTTTTTCGCGAGACTCGCCTCATACTGAGGAACTCAGAAGAAGGGAATGGTGGTCAGAAGTTTCTTCCAACAACCTCAGAAGCGCCAGAATGTACGGTTTGCTAAAAACTCAGAAGCCAAGAATTCCACTGAAATCCATCTCCTCTGGAATAGGCAGTGCTTTCTTCCATCTCTAAGGGATTCTAGCTAAATATCTTTCTATTCTCAAGGGCACAATCAGTCGAACACATCTTAAACGCTCTGGTGATATCAATCGCATCTGTACCAATAACATCTGGAACAATTAACTCTCCAGCCTTAACGTGACATCAGTATTTACCAAGCTACCTACTACACACGCCATTGATCTCCTGAGCCGAAAAATTGACTTCGGCCTCTTCCTTCCAGTTCCACCCAGCAATTTCATCGACCTTGAACTGTGTTGGTTTTACATGTTTTCCTTTTGAAAATCACCTTTTTTCAACAGACTTTCGGACTGCCCAGGGATTCCCCACGTAATGCCGCACTGGCGGACCTATACATGGAACATCTAGAAGATTAGTGATTTTTTTTCCTTTTCGTCCACGTTATGTTGAGGACAGACAACAAAACTCATCAACGTTCCTGCTCTCCATCACTCACTTAGCCAGGTCGAGCTGTCAGTTCAATTTACAATAAAAGTCGACGATATTTTTCCTTCTTTTTTGATGTTCTTCTCTGCAAAGCTAACCACAAACATAATTTTAAATTCTACAGAAAATCTACGAATCAACACGATGTTCTCCATTTCTACTCTCACCACGATACTAACACTAGTGTCGTAGCAATGAATTCCGTGAGGGAGAACGCTCTTAGCCTCATCACTTGATTAGAGACAGCAGAGGCTGTGCATATAAGATCAATTCACACTTAGAAGATATCACACTTAGAATATGTGTCAAACACGTCTACCTCCTTTCCAATACCTTATTTCAAGTATCTACCTCCGCTTCCACTACCATCAAAGACATCAACAGTAAGACACCAGAAGGTTCAATCCTCTGCAGGGGTATGCGTAATCCCTTGCAACTATTGCCACCACGTATACGTTGGCGAGGCATACAGAACACGAATGCACAGACAGAAGGGACCGTCTGAGGAATGTGCCTTATACAAACTTCCACAACCATTTAATCAAACACTTCCACAGCCGTTTAATCGACCATTTTATCAACTAAGACACTGTAGCAGGATTTTTTACTTATCACTAATCTGTAGGTATATCCAACAATTTTACCCAGAACAACGGCTTTTACAGTGTCAGGGATTTGAGAAAATTCAGTTATGAAAATAACGGAGGAAAAATAATAACTGCAATAAACAAAAAGGTAAGATGTTACGAAATCAGACTATTAATTTAAGTAAATTAAAAAAAAAAATGACAATCCTGAAGGGCTAATATAGCTAAGTACTTAAAGTACTGTTGTAATTGGTGGAGTTGGTGGTGCCAGGCGGTATTGTGGACAGACGGAGAGCAGTTACATGCTGATTATGACTGGTGGTAGTCACTTGATGCAGTACACTGTTATAAGTACAGTAGACTGTTGTAGGTGCAGTAGACTGTTGTAGGAGCTGGATAGACAGGACAACTCAATCACACGTAGGACAATATAACTTCCCTTCACACTCAAGGGTATTGTGAACAAAGTTAGCAGCAGCTAATAAACTAAGTGGTAGAGGAGCTACGATTCCTGGAGTATTTACTCAGTTACGCCTCACTCTCCGCTCAGGTACTGTTACAGGCAAATGTTACAGGCCCGAGGAATACAAACGACGAATTCAAACACGTACGGGAAGTAACAACGGTTGAAGGCCGTTCACAAGGAAGTGTTCTGGGACCATTGTTATGGAATGCCTACTTCAATGACCTTCATCTCATCCCAGAATCCCATGCATATGCAGACGACTGTACACTGACATTCACTTATCCAAGAGAAGAACTGCCAGCTGCTCTACTCTACATCAATCAACAGCTTGGAGAAATAGATGGCAAGTAACATTTGCACCTGAGAAAACAAATGATGGTCTCTAGACACCATGATGGTAATGCCAGTGCAGTAGTAAGGATGAATGGGAAGGTGTTGGCACCTGGGGAAGAAGTTGACATCCTTGGGGTGAAACATGACCAAACTGACAATGAAAAACCATGTTGTAAATCTTGCAAACAAGGCAGCCAGGAAGTATACAGCACTTCGCCGTATCTCGCATCTGCTTGACAGCATGGACTGCAAGATTCTGTATGAGGCACAAGTACGCTCACACCTTGAGTATGCTCCACTTTCTTGGTTTGCCTGCCCCTCCTCTCATCTGCGACTGCTTGACAGTAGAGAAGAAAGCAAGATCTCATCTCTCGCCTGGAACAATCCTGGATACTTCTGACATTTCAGCATAGCCTTCAACACAGGAGGGATGTGGGTGGCTTTACTGTTATGTAAAAAGGCCAGAAGACAATGAACCCAGGAAAATAAAGAGATAAGCCGAAGAGCCAGAAAAGTAAATACACAGATAAAAAGGGAGGCTCAGCGACAATACGAAAACGATATACCATCAAAAGTCAAGTCTGACCCGAAGCTGTTTTGTAGCCACATCAGGAGGATAAAAAAAGTTAAGGACCATGTAATCAGGCTGACGAAGGAAGGTGGGGAGTTAACAAGAAACGACCAAGAGCTATGTGAGGAGTGTCAGTAGAACTCCTTCCATCTGAAGGAAAAACTAATGGGAAAAATAAAGAAACGACTCAAGGAAAACTAAGAATAATGACTTTCGAGGATTTTACTTAAAATTTAATATAATAAAATTGGCCTCTGGCTCTGGTGCTGTAGTTAGGCAGTAGGAGGTAAGGCCCTGGACAGATCTCTTATGTTAAAGATGATGTAGGTTATCCTAGGCGGATCGTAACAGTCCGATGTTTTGGAATCTACTCTACCACTTGGTTGGAGCACCACGAGTAGAATAAGGGCCGGTAGTCGAATAATGTTAATAAGTCCAATTAACAAGTGTCTTGTTCCTTTATCTGGCGTCTATCCTGGATGACCACACCAGGAACAGAGCTGGTAATAAGGAAAAATAAACTGGTTACCAATGGTTATGATAATATAACATTTAAGAATGGAAAAGAGTGGTAAATGCCAAAATCATAACTGGTAACTAGCAAACAAAATTTCGTCTCTCAACCTTTGAGTAGTGAGGACGTGCGCTGCTGCTGCCCCTGGAGTTGATTAGTGGCAGTTATATTTTCACAGCATGGCACAGGCCAGCCGGAGACGCATAAACACAGTCTGTGTTGAGCTTATCCGTGGGGCTGTGACAGGAACTTCTATGGACCTGCTACTACCTGCAGTCATACGAGATACATATGGTATTGCTAACGAAGAGATATGTGGAGTAGCGCTGAATGGCACGATGAGGATCTTTGTCAAGTTTAACTTGGCAAGTGTGTATGAGGCGGTGGTGGACAAGTACCAGGAGGTTACTTTGACAGTTAACTCCGCTGTGACCGTACGACTTCACGACGTTTCTCGCCATTACACATGGGTTAAGATTAGAAACGTGCCTTTCGAGGCGGATGATTCTGACATCCGTCTTGTGATGGGTAAATATGGTACAGTACATACGGCCACTGTTGGGAGGTGGGCTACTGGGCCATATGCAAGGATATCCGAAGGAACGTATTCTGTGAAGATGACGTTACGTTACCCTATTCCGTCGTACGTAGTGTTGCCAGAATTTCGGACCCAGGTGTTTGTGACATACGCTGGGCAACGCCGGACCTGTCGGTTGTGTTGGTCATAGGATCACCTAGCGGCTGTGTGTGGAAGGAGGCGTGGCAATATGGACCAACGGCAACGACAAAGCAGAAGAGAAGGGTGATGAGCAAGATTTGCCTTATGTGACTGCCTACACAAGGTGGGTCCTGGAGTGAGGAGGTCGAGAGAGCGGAGGAGATGGAATCAGCAGGTGTGACGAGGGGGGGACACCCCTTCATTGAACGAAGCTCAGGTGTTGGAAGAGAACACCCTGAATGCGAGTGATAGCGATGTGGAAGACTCATTAGCCATGGCTTTAAATGTGTTATTGGCTGACAAGAGTATTGGGAAGGTAGGGAGTCCAGACCTAGTTCTTGGGCCTGCTGTGGATCATGGCATGGAACAGGAAAAGCGGTCGGCGCAGTGTGATATGAATGTCTTGATGCAAGTGGTGGAGGTGGAGGTCCACCGGGACACTAACAGACGACATGATGCAAGCAGAGGGAGCATCACGGAAGCGCGCTTCTGCGCTCTCTGACTCCGAGGACGTGCTCACGCCTGCTCAGCGCACTGGCAAAAAGTCCTGGGCGGGAGTTACGCAGAGAGGACACAGCGGCCCTAAGGGGCAGGAGTTGGTTAAGAGCATTTCTAAAGGGGGGGAGGGGGACCGAGGAGTCACAAAACGATCTGGTGGCAAGACAGTACCAGGGTCAAGAAGGAAAACCACTCTAAGCTTCAAGTGCATGACATTAAACATTAATGGATTGAGATCAGAGTGAAAGCGTGTATGGTTTAGTGAACATTTGGTGCGTAATAGTGTTGATGTGGTGTTCGTGCAGGAACACAACTACAGACCAGGCTATGAGTTGAAGGTGAATGGGTATAATGTGTATGTGGAGCATGCGATAAGGTTGAAAGGAGGAGTTGCCATCCTGGTAAGGGAAACTAGCCCGTTCGTAGTAAGGCATTGTGAGGATGGGGAGGGGAGGGTGATTCGTGTAGATGGGTGGTGGGGTAAGGTACAGATGAGTTTGGTGTGTGTGTATGGTCCGGCAGAGGGAGATGTGTGTATTAAGAATAAATTTGTGAAGGATGTCCTAGTATATTATTTGCGTGCTTTGCCGGGTGTAGCTGTAATTGGTGGTGACTGGAATTGTGTGATAAGGCGTAAGGATGTGGAACCTAGAGGGGCAGGGTATTGTTCGGGGATTTTGGGGGAATTATTAAATGGGGTGGGGTTAATGGACGTTGGGGGGGGTGGGGTTGTAGAACATACTTTTGTTAGACGTGGATATGCGGCTAGACTGGATCGCTTGTACATGCCCCAAACAGTAATAGTGAGCAGATTGCGTGTGGTGGACTCGGTTTTTTCGGATCACAGAGGAGTAATGGTGGACCTAGAATGGGAGGGATTGCCTAGAAGGGGTCAAGGTTTTTGGAAGTTAAATGTGAAGCTTTTGCAGGGTGAGGAATGTCGTTAGTCTTTTGTGCAATTGTAGGAACGGTTGGTGGATGAGGCGCCGGGGGGTGATGCCCTGGTAAATTGGTGGGATTCGGTGGCTAAAACTCGTATCAGAGAAAATTATATTTGTCGTGGGAGGGAATATAATCGGTTAAAGTATGGGTTTCAAAGATACTTTGAAAGGCAGCTGCATGACTGTTATGCACGAGGAGGAGCAAGCTATCCAGTGCAGGACATTGAGGGTTTAAAGGAGAGTATTAGGGTACTGCAAAACGAGCGTTTTGATGGTGTGCGAATTATGGAAGGATTGGAAGAAGTGCTATGGGGTGATCGGCCGTCGGCTTGCGTGTTAAGGGGCCAGAGAAAGAGGAGAGTGACGACGGAGATGATGGAGTTAAACGTACATGTAGGGATGAAAGGGTATAGAGCGGGTCAAGCTATAGTAACGACAGAGGGTATGAGTGAATATGTAGACGCTTGGTTTAAGTCATATATGCAAAGCGTGGGCATCCGTGAAGTGGCATTGGGGGAAATGGGAGGTATGTGCAGTGTGAGCTTGATGGTTAAGATCGGGTGGCATTAGGTGGGCCGATTACGGAGTGAGATTTGGCAGGCGTTGTCAGGAGTGAGCTTGGGAAAGGCGCCGGGTATAGATGGGCTGCCAAATGATTTCTACATAAAGAATTGGGGGGTTCTGAGTTTTTTTTTTTTAGTAAGGCTGTTTAACATACTTAAGGCGACTGAGGTAATGGGAGAGCAGCAACGGACGGCCGTTGTGGTGTTGGTACCGAAAGGGGAGCAGTCAACGGTAATGGACTATCGGGCACTTTCGCTTATGTGTGGAGATTATAAGTTGTTCGCGAGAATATTAGGGAACAGAATCAAGAGGGTGATAGGCAAGGTAATTGAGAGGGGGCATTACAGGGTGCCAGGAAGGTCAATGTATGAAGGGCATGGCATGATTCGAAAACTTATAGAGAAACGGGGGGAATTGGGTGATGGAGGTGTATTGGCGTTAGATTGGAAGCTGCTTATGATAGTGTGGAAAGGGAAGCGTTATGGAGGTTCATGCGTTGGCAAGATTTTGGGGAAGAAATCAATTATTGTATCAGGGGGCGTCGATGAGGGGTGCAGGTTAACAAGAGGCTAGGAGTTAAAATACAGATGCGACGAGGACTGCGCCAAGGTTGCCCACTATCGCAAATATTGTTTGCGTGTATACAGGATTCATTTTATAGGGCCATTCGGAGGTGTGTTGCGGGGGGAGGGGGGCTGGTATCGTAGGTTATGTGGATGACACGACTATTTTGATGAAAGGTAATAGGGACTTGCTTAGGGTGGGTAAGGTGGTGGGTGTGTTTGGGGAGGCTTCAGGGATGAAAATTAATGTTGAGAAGACTAAGTTTCTAGACCTAAGGGATAGTACACATGGGGATGAGGTGGTAGGGGGTGGGTGGAAGGTGGTGGATCAACTATTGATATGTGGGATAATTTATGCGAGAAATACACGGGTGGCTGAAGAGGCGAATTCAGTGCGAATAGTGGATGGAGTATTGAAAAGACTTGGTGGTTTGAGGGCGGCGCAACTAACGCTGCATCAAAGAGTAATAGTGACGAATGTGCTATTGTACAGCAAGTTATGGCATGTGGTTGTCATGTACCCGCTGATGCGACGTGAGGTGAAATGTTTACAACATAGGGTTTTCAGGTTTATATGGGGATCGGGTTGTGAATGGTTAAGTAGAGCGGTGTTAACACTTCCAGTCAGTCGGGGAGGGCTGGGGCTTATACCTCTGGAAAAAAGGATGAGGAGCGTGTACCTAAAACGAAGTTTTATAAGGGAGGGGGGCGGGAGGGGAGGTGGACGTGTGAGAGTACGTAAGGATATGCAACGGTGGTGGGGGGGGGGAGGGATTTAATAGTTGGTGAGGCCATGTTGAGGTTTTTAATGACAGTGAGGGATCCGTCGTGTGTTAAATTGCGGGTCCTCGAAGGAGTGGAAGGTAGGTCAGTGGTGGCTGCTGTTGAAGGGGCATACCCTATGTATGCGTGGAACGAAATATGGACGCGTCTAAAACAATTACGTGTAAAACCGGGTGTTCAGGAGGTAATGTTTAGATTTTTACATGGGATTTTGCCGTCTGGGGTTGTCCTATTCAATAGGAGGATAAGGGAGGGAGGGAAATGTAGAGCGTGTGGAAGCATGGAGACAATTTTTCATGCAGTACATTTTTGTGACTGTATAGAAGTTGTGCGGGTCTGGTTAGGAAATTTGTTTAGGTTCGTGGGTGGGGGAGGATTGCAGGTGTTGCGGGCTTTAAGTTTGGATATAGGTGGGGTGAGGAAGATGGTGGAGAATGCAGTAGCGTATTTAGTCACGGATTTTATATATACGTCATGGGCCATGAGGGAGGTGGTCGTGGATGGGAGGATAAAGGTGTTAGCTGCGACATTTTACAGAACTAAGTGTCGTAATAGGGAAATTTACGGAGGGAGTTGGGAGAATGCTTTTACTGAGGGCTATCGGAGTTTTAGGTTGAGGGATTTATGGGATTTGCGGCGGGCTGGCTTCCCGATAAGGATAGTGTGAAAGGGTTTAGTGTGGAAGAGAAGGAATATAGTACTGAGACAAAAGTGCTTTGACTGTGTGATGAGCGGGTAGTGTGTTGTGAACAATACAAATTAAATTTAATTATTAATTATGTAATTGACAAAGGACGACAGATGTTGTAATGTGATGGAATATTATATATCTGAAACGAAATTATTGGTATGTGTGTAATATAATGACAATGTGGGTGCACTGTGTGAATGCGAAATATATATATACACATGAAGTATTGCGTGTGGTAGGAAGGCTTCAGTATTTATCGACGTGTGAAGGTCCTGCACTGTTATGTTTTGTGCTAACACACTTACATCTTAGTAGTGGTTTTAATGATATTATGGGCGAAATATTTTTAGAAAGCTTGACTTATCCTGTTTTCTTAATACATATTGTTTATTCATGGGAGCTCTATAGAGCCCGTAGGTTTAGGTTACCATTGAGTTGATATATATTATAGGGTAATTGATGGATGACATAGAATTAGGTTTTTGTAGTTTCACTGGTTGTGTTGTAAAGTGTATGTAACATATGTATATATTTATACCTTCCTGGAGAAGGTGATATGTTTGGGTGTTTAGTAGATATACGTTGTACATGAATCATGTAGAATTGAATTTTATATTATCTCAATACATTGAATTATACTGAACGTATCATGATGTTCAATAAGGAATAATGCAAGCATTTCATACAATATACAGTTACATATAAAGATTGTTACGTGTCAGGTGGCTTGACACGCAAAAAAAAAGGGGAGGGGGGGGGGATATGTTTTCAGAATGTAAGGTGTACATTCCGTGGCAGGATGTACAATCAGGAATTAGATGTACTTGCCAAGGGGTCTTTAGGTTAGATTAGTATTCCAGGCATAATGTCATTACTTCAAGGATTGGAATGGTCATTGTTTACTGTACAGATTTGTGTCTTTCAGATGTAAAATGTTAATTGGAAAGTACATGTACTACGCAGATTTTTTCACCACTGTTTTCGCTATGTAATTTGTCGTTTACTTTTATGTACTATGCATGTCTTTTAAATAAAATATAAAAAAAAACTAGTAAACAAAAGAAAATAACGAACAGTAATACTCCTGGGAGATCACCTTACCTGATCAGAAGAAGAGTGGAGGTGAAGTGACTCTCCAAACTTCAACCCACACCAGGTAAGGTCAATACTACCAGGAGTAGAAATTGAAACAAATCAGACACCAGGAACTAGAGTTTCGCCCCAGCCCGCTAGAGGGGTGGGGTGCGCGACGTAACTCTCTAATGGTTTCTGGTTGCCTGAACAACCCTAACCCCACTTACACCCACTTTTCCCTCACAAGGAGATCAACATGAGATTTAGAGAAGAATTTACAGAGGAGACAGGAAAGATTCCTGGAAGTCAAAATAGGGAGGTACAAAAAACAAATGCTGGATGAAATGCACACAACTGAGGAGGAGGTGAAGAAGCTGCTGTGTGAACTTGATGACTCAAAGGTGGTGGGACCAGACAACATCACTCCATGAGTCCTTAGAGAGGAAAGAGAAATGCTGTGTGTGCCACTAACAAAAATCTTCAACACATCCATTGAAACTGGGCAACTACCTGAGGTATGAAAGATGGCAAATGTAGTCCCACTTTTTAAGGAGACAGACAGGATGTATTAAACTGACGTGTACAGTATGTAAAGTCATGGAGAACATCATCAGGAGGAGAGTGGTGGAACACCTAGAAAAACACAATCTTGTAAACGACAACCAGCAGAGTTTCATGGAAGGAAAATCCTGTCACAAACGTGCTGAAGTTTTATGACAAGGTAACAGAAGTAAGGCACGAGAGACAGAGGTGGAGAGCCTGCATTTTCTTGAACTGCAAGAAGGTCTTTGACACAGTTCCTCGCAAGAGGTTAATGCAAAAGCTAAAGGATCAGGTACACATAACAGGAAAGGCACTGCAATGGATCAGGGAATATCTGACAGGGAGGCAACAACGAGTCATGGTGCCTTATGAGGTGTCAGAGTGGGCGTCTGTGACGACCGGGTTCCACAGGGGTCAGTCCTAGAACATGTGCTGTTCATGGTAAATGTGAATGAAATGAAGGAAGAGATAGACTCAGAAGTGTCCCTGTTTGCAGATGATGTGAATTTAATAAGGAGAATTAAATCGGTCGAGGATCAGGCAGGACTACAAAGAAACATGGACAGGTTACAAGCCTGGTCCAGTAACTGGTTCATTGAATTTAATCCCGCCAAAACATGAAGATCGGGGAAGGGCTAAGAAGACCTCAGACAGAGTATGATCTAGGTGGCCAAAGACTGCAAACCTCACTCAATGGAAAAGATCTTGGGGTGAGTATAATACCGAGCACATCTCCTGAGGCGCACATCAAGCAGATAACTGCTGCAGCGTACGTGCGTCTTGCAAACCTAAGAATATCGTTCCGATACCTGAGTAAGAAACCGTTCAAGACTCTGTACTCCACATACGTCAGGTCCATATAGGAATATGCAGTACAAGTTTAGAATCCACACCTGGTCATGCACGTCAAGAAATTAGAGAAAGTGCGAAGTTTTGCAACAAGACTACTCCCAGAGCTGAGAAGATTGTTCTACGACGAAAGGTTAAAGGAAATCTGCCTGATGACACTGGAGGACAGGAGGGTCAGAGGAGACATGATAACGACATATAAAATACGGTGAGGAATTGACAAGGTGGACAAAGTCAGGATGTTCCAGATGTGGGACACAGAAACGAGGTGTCACAATTGGAAGTTGAAGTCTCCGAAGAGTCAATGGGATGTTAGGAAGTACTTTTTCATAGAGTTGTCAGGAAGTGGAATAGTCTAGAAAGTTGAACATTAAAATGGTATAAAATACCGACAGGTTGTTAGGTAAGACACATATGCAACAGTTAGGTATCTTTATTATGAAACGTTTCGCCTACACAGTAGGCTTCTTCAGTCAAGTACAGAAAAGTTGATAGAAGCAGAAGATACTTGAAGACGATGTAATCAGTCCATCACCCTTAAAGTTTTGAGGTGGTCAGTCCCTCAGTCTGGAGAAGAGCATTGTTCCATAGTATGAAACAATATGTTTCATACTATGGAACAATGCTCTTCTCCAGACTGAGGGACTGACCACCTCAAAACTTTAAGGGTGATGGACTGATTACATCGTCTTCAAGTATCTTCTGCTTCTATCAACTTTTCTGTACTTGACTGAAGAAGCCTACTGTGTAGGCGAAACGTTTCATAATAAAGATACCTAACTGTTGCATATGTGTCTTACCTAACAGTCTAGAAAGTGATGTAGTAGAGGCAGAAACCATACATAATTTTAAGACAAGGTTTGATAAAGCACATGGAGCAAGGCGGGGCCATGTTGTGGAGCACCTAGAAAGGAATGAGCTTATCAAAGACAGCCAGTTCGGTTTCAGGGACGGGAAATCCTGTACCACAAACCTACTGGAGTTCTATGACAGGGTGACAGTAGGTGAATAGAGAGTGGAGTGGGTAGATTGCATTTTCGTGGACTGTAAGAAAGCGTTTGACACAGTTCCACTCAAGAGACTAGTGCAAAAGCTGGAAGACCAGGCAGGGATAACAAGGCACTGCAATGGATCATCGAATACCTGTCAGGAAAACAACAGCTAGTCATGGTACGTGGCGAGACGTTAGAATGGGCACCTCTGACGAGCGGGGTTCCACAGGGGTCAGTCCCAGGGCCGGTGCTGTTAGTGGTATTTGTGAATGACACTTTGGAAGGAATAAATTCCGAACCGTCCCTGTTTGCAGTTGATGCGAAGAATTTAATTGCATGGGGACCAGACAGAACTACAAAGGGATTTGGACAGGCTGCAGGCCTGGTCCAGCAATTGGTTCCGGGAGTTCAACCCCAT
>NC_091368.1:19773229-19790729 GCF_038502225.1 Cherax quadricarinatus
AAGGTGGACACAGACAGAATGTTCGAGAGATGGACACAGCAACAAGAGACACAGTTGAAAACTGAAGGCACAGATGATTCACAAGGATGTTAGGAAGTATTTCTTCAGTCGTAGAGTAGTCAGGAAGTGAAATAGTTTGGGAAGCGATGTAGTGGAGGCAGGATCCATTCATAGCTTTACGAAGAGGTATGGTAAAGCTCATGGTGCATGGAGAGTGATCCAGTAGCGACCAGTGAAGAGGTGGGGCCACGAGCTATGATTCGACCCCTGCAAAAACAACTAGGTGACTACACACACACACACACACACACACACACACACACACACACACACACACACACACACACACACACACGCACATGCCCACACGCACACGCACACGCAGAGTGGTGGAACACCTAGAAAGGAACGATCTCATCAACAGCAGCCAACATGGTTTCAGGGACGGGAAATCCTGTGTCACAAACCTACTGGAGTTCTATGACATGGTGACAGCAGTAAGACAAGAGAGAGAGGGGTGGGTGGATTGCATTTTCTTGGACTGTAAGAAGGCGTTTGACACAGTTCCACACAAGAGATTGGTGCAAAAACTGGAGGACCAAGCAGGGATAACAGGGAAGGCACTACAATGGATCAGGGAATACTTGTCAGGAAGACAGCAGAGTCATGGTACGTGGCGAGGTGTCAGAGTGGGCACCTGTGACCAGCGGGGTCCCGCAGGGGTCAGTCCTAGGACCAGTGCTGTTTCTGGTATTTGTGAACGACATGACGGAAGGAATAGACTCTGAGGTATCCCTGTTTGCAGATGACGTGAAGTTGATGAGAAGAATTCACTCGATCGAAGACCAGGCAGAACTACAAAGGGATCTGGACAGGCTGCAGACCTGGTCCAGCAATTGGCTCCTGGAGTTCAATCCCACCAAGTGCAAAGTCATGAAGATTGGGGAAGGGCAAAGAAGACCGCAGACGGAGTACAGTCTAGGGGGCCAGAGACTACAAACCTCACTCAAGGAAAAAGATCTTGGGGTGAGTATAACACCAGGCACATCTCCTGAAGCGCACATCAACCAAATAACTGCTGCAGCATATGGGCGCCTGGCAAACCTCAGGCATTCCGACATCTTAATAAGGAATCATTCAGGACCCTGTACAGCGTGTACGTTAGGCCCATATTGGAGTATGCGGCACCAGTTTGGAACCCACACCTAGCCGAGCACGTGAAGAAACTAGAGAAAGTGCAAAGGTTTGCAACAAGACTAGTCCCAGAGCTAAGAGGTATGTCCTACGAGGAGAGGTTAAGGGAAATCAACCTGACGACACTGGAGGACAGGAGAGATAGGGGGGACATGATAACGACATACAAAATACAGAAAGGAATTGACAAGGTGGACAAAGACAGGATGTTCCAGAGATTGGACACAGTAACAAGGGGACACAGTTGGAAGCTGAAGACACAGATGAATCACAGGGATGTTAGGAAGTATTTCTTCAGCCACAGAGTAGTCAGGAAGTGGAATAGTTTGGGAAGCGATGTAGTGGAGGCAGGATCCATACATAGCTTTAAGCAGAGGTATGATAAAGCTCACGGCTCAGGGAGAGTGACCTAGTAGCGATCAGTGAAGAGGCGGGGCCAGGAGCTCGGACTCGACCCCCGCAACCTCAACTAGGTGAGTACAACTAGGTGAGTACGCACACACACACACACACACACACACACACGCACACACACACACCCCACAGAATCTCCCACCAAAAGACTCCAGCCACGACATTCCCAACGCAACTGAGCAACCTATACTACAACCCACTCACTGTTCCCTCTGCCACCAACCCCCATATCACAAACCTCACCCCAACAGCTGTCCCTTATGGGCATTCTGACCCCACCCCCATCATCACAAACCCCACCTACACCACAGCCCCATATAGGCCCCCACCAAGGCTCTCGCTCCCCCAACCCCAATATTCTTGCATGACCACAATGATAGAAAAGAAACTGAAAGTTTGGTACACAAACGCGGATGGAATAACGAATAAACATGAGGAGTGGAACGAAAGAATCAGTGAAAAATCCCCAGACATCATAGCAGTCACAGAAACAAAACTCGCTGAGACAATAACAGACACAGAAACAAAACTCGCTGAGACAATAACAGACACAATCTTCCCAATGGGATATCAGATCCTGAGGAAAGATAGAAGGAGTAGAGGGGGAGGAGGGGTTGCACTGCTCATAAAGCACCGATGGGGATTTGAGGAAATGGAAGGCATGGACATGATTGGAGAAAGAGACTACATTGTAGGTACAATTCAGTCCGGAGAACATAAAGTAGTCATTGGAGTGATGTATAACCCACCACAGAACTGCAGGAGGCCAAGAGATGAGTACGAAGAAAACAACAGGGTGATGGTGGACACACTGGCTGAGGTGGCAAGAAGAGCTCACTCGAGCAGAGCAAAGTTACTGGTAATGGGCGATTTCAACCACAGGGAGATCGACTGGGAAAACCTGGAGCCACATGGGGGTCCCGAAACATGGAGAGCCAAGATGATGGATGTGGTACTTGAAAACCTCATGCATCAACATGTCAGGGACACAACCAGAGAGAGAGGGGAGGATGAGCCAGCAAGACTGGATCTTGAGTTCACCCTGAGCAGTTCAGACATTGAGGACATCACTTACGAGAGGCCCCTTGGAGCTAGCGATCATGTGGTTCTGAGTTTTGATTATATAGTAGAGTTACAAGTATAGAAGGTAACATGAACTGAAGGGGTCAGGCCAAACTATAAAAGGGGGGACTACACAGGTATGAGAAACTTCCTGCAGGAGGTTCCGTGGGACAGAGAAATGGTAGGGAAATCAGTAAACGAGATGATGGAATATGTGGCAACAAAGTGCAAGGAGGCAGAGGAAAGTTTTGTTACCAAGGGAAACAGAAATAATAGGAAGACCAAAACGAGTCCTTGGTTTACCCGAAGGTGTAGGGAGGCAAAAACTAAGTGCAACAGAGAATGGAAAAGGTACAGGAGGCATAGGACTCAGGAAAACAAGGAGATTAGTAGAAGAGCCAGAAACGAGTATGCACAGATAAGGAGGGAGGCCCAGCGACAGTATGAAAACGACATAGCATCGAAAGTCAAATCTGACCCGAAACTGCTGTATAGCCACATTAGGAGGAAGACAACAGTCAAGGACCAGGTGATAAGGCTGAGGAAAGAAGGTGGAGAACTCACAAGAAACGATCAAGAGGTATGTGAGGAGCTCAACACGAGATTTAAGGAAGTATTTATAGTAGAGTCAGGAAGGACTCTGGGGGGACAGACCAGAAGGGGACAACAGCAAGGAATACACCAACAAGTGTTGGACGACATACATACAGATGAGGAGGAGGTGAAGAAACTGCTAAGGGACATCGATACCTCAAAGGCAATGGGACCGGACAACATCTCCCCGTGGCTCCTTAGAGAGGGAGCAGATATGTTATGCGTGCCACTTACCACAATCTTCAACACGTCCCTGGAAACTGGGCAACTACCTGAGGTATGGAAGACGGCAAATGTAGTTCCCATTTTTAAAAAAGGAGACAGAAAAGAGGCACTAAACTATAGACCTGTGTCATTGACGTGTATAGTATGCAGAATTATGGAGAAGATTATCAGGAGGAGAGGGTACAGAACCTGGAATGGAACAAGAGTATAAATGCCAACCAGCACGGATTCATGGAAGGCAAATCCTGTGTCACAAACCTTCTGGAATTTTATGATAAAATAACAGAAGTAAGACACGAGAGAGAGGGGTGGGTTGATTGCACCTTCTTGGACTGCAAGAAGGCCTTTGACACAGTTCCTCACAAGAGATTAGTGCAGAAGCTAGAGCATCAGGCGCATATAACAGGAAGGGCACTGCAATGGATCAGAGAATACCTGACAGGGAGACAACAACGAGTCATGGTACGTAATGATGTATCACAGTGGGCACCTGTGACGAGCGGGGTCCCACAGGGGTCGGTCCTAGGACCAGTGCTATTTTTGGTATATGTGAACGACATGATGGAAGGGTTAGACTCAGAAGTGTCCCTGTTTGCAGATGATGTGAAGTTAATGAGGAGAATTAAATCTGATGATGACCAGCCAGAACTTCAAAGAGACCTGGACAGACTGGACACCTGGTCCAGCAAATGGCTTCTCGAATTTAATCCTGCCAAATGCAAAGTCATGAAGATAGGGGAAGGGCACAGAAGACCACAGACCGAGTATAGGCTAGGTGGCCAAAGACTGCAAACCTCACTCAAGGAGAAAGATCTTGGGGTGAGTATAACACCGAGCATGTCTCCGGAAGCACACATCAACCAGATAACTGCTGCAGCATATGGGCGCCTGGCAAACCTGAGAACAGCATTCCGATACCTTAGTAAGGAATCGTTCAAGACACTGTACACCGTGTATGTCAGGCCCATACTGGAGTATGCAGCACCTGTTTGGAACCCGCACTTGATAAAGCACGTCAAGAAACTAGAGAAAGTACAAAGGTTTGCGACAAGGTTAGTTCCAGAGCTAAGGGGAATGTCCTATGAAGAAAGATTAAGGGAAATCGGCCTGACGACACTGGAGGACAGGAGGGTCAGGGGAGACATGATAACGACATATAAAATACTGCGTGGAATAGACAAGGTGGACAAAGACAGGATGTTCCAGGGAGGGGACACAGAAACAAGAGGCCACAATTGGAAGTTGAAGACACAAATGAGTCAGAGAGATATTAGGAAGTATTTCTTCAGTCATAGAGTTGTAAGGCAGTGGAATAGCCTAGAAAATGACGTAGTGGAGGCAGGAACCAAACACAGTTTTAAGACGAGGTTTGATAAAGCTCATGGAGCGGGGAGAGAGAGGGCCCAGTAGTAACCGGTGAAGAGGCGGGGGCCAGGAGCTAAGACTCGACCCCTGCAACCACAAATAGGTGAGTACACACACGCACACGCACACATCAACCAAATAACCGCTGCAGCATACGGGCGCCTGGCAAACCTGAGAATAGCGTTCCGATACCTCAATAAGAAATCGTTCAAGACACTGTACACTGTGTATGTTAGGCCCATACTGGAGTATGCAGCACCAGTCTGGAACCCACACCTGGTCAAGCACGTCAAGAAGTTAGAGAAAGTACAAAGGTTTGCAACAAGGCTAGTCCCAGAGCTCAAGGGAATGTCGTACGAGGAAAGGTTAAGGGAAATCGGACTGACGACACTGGAGGACAGAAGGGTCAGGGGAGACATGATAACGACATACAAGATACTGCGGGGAATAGACAAGGTGGACAGAGATAGGATGTTCCAGAGAGGGGACACAGGGACAAGGGGTCACAACTGGAAGCTGAAGACTCAGACGAGTCACAGGGACGTTAGGAAGTATTTCTTCAGTCATAGAGTTGTCAGCAAGTGGAATAGCCTAGCAAGTGAAGTAGTGGAGGCAGGAACCATACATAGTTTTAAGAAGAGGTATGACAAAGCTCAGGAAGCAGAGAGAGAGAGGATCCAGTAGCGATCAGTGAAGAGGCGGGGCCAGGAGCTGAGTCTCGACCCCTGCAACCACAATTAGGTGAGTACAATTAGGTGAGTACACACACACACACACACACACACACACACACACACACACACACACACACGCACACGCACACACACATTAGATAACATTTGAGGGAAAAATACGTGAATGAGAGAATTTGTGATACTATCAGTAACTGAAATTAAGAATAACTTGCTTGAGGTCCATAACTAAGCAAAATAGAAATGGGTATAAAAAGGAATAATGGGCGAGTGGCATTTTCTTACTGTGGAACAAGTTATTTTATGAAATAAGTAGAATACTGAGGAAGGAATTTACGGGAATGGAATCAAACATAAATCAACATTGAGAAATATATTTATTTTTTGCTATTAAACGCTTAAATTTAGGAAATTCTCAGTATCTTGTATATAAATTCAGAATCATTATATTTGGGATAAATTTACTCTCAAATACATTCTCTTCAATGCGGTATAAGTATCGTATTAGGTTTTAAATTTATTAAAAAAATAACTGACAAGCAATACATTAAAAAATAATTTAAGAGATTTAAAATATTTTTACACGGATCTTAACAAGAACTCATAATATTAAGTAATTTTTTGAATTTCATCCTCAATGTTTTCCACCTTCTATATGTGAAATATAGTTCTGAGAATCACGCACTTCCACTACTGAAGACTTTTGCACTTTCAGAGAAAAACTCTACACTCCAGCACCTTCATTACTCCCGGTATTCATTACTCCCGGTACTTCATTACTCCCGGTACTTCATTACTTACTTCATTACTCCCGGTACTTCATCACTTCATTACTCCCGGTACTTCATTACTCCCGGTACTTCATTACTTCCGGTACTTCATTACTCCCGGTACTTCATTACTCCCGGTACTTCATTACTCCCGGTACTTCATTACTCCCGGTACTTCATTACTCCCGGTACTTCATTACTCCCGGTACTTCATTACTCCCGGTACTTCATTACTCCCGGTACTTCATTACTTCCGGTACTTCATTACTCCCGGTACTTCATTACTCCCGGTACTTCATTACTCCCGGTACTTCATTACTCCCGGTACTTCATTACTCCCGGTACTTCATTACTTCCGGTACTTCATTACTCCCGGTACTTCATTACTCCCGGTACTTCATTACTTCCGGTACTTCATTACTCCCGGTACTTCATTACTTCCGGTACTTCATTACTTCCGGTACTTCATTACTCCCGGTACTTCATTACTTCCGGTACTTCATTACTTCCGGTACTTCATTACTCCCGGTACTTCATTACTCCCGGTACTTCATTACTCCCGGTACTTCATTACTCCCGGTACTTCATTACTCCCGGTACTTCATTACTTCCGGTACTTCATTACTCCCGGTACTTCATTACTTCCGGTACTTCATTACTTGCGGTACTTCATTACTCCCGGTACTTCATTACTCCCGGTACTTCATTACTCCCGGTACTTCATTACTTCCGGTACTTCATTACTTCCGGTACTTCATTACTCCCGGTACTTCATTACTTCCGGTACTTCATTACTCCCGGTACTTCATTACTTCCGGTACTTCATTACTTCCGGTACTTCATTACTTCCGGTACTTCATTACTCCCGGTACTTCATTACTCCCGGTACTTCATTACTTCCGGTACTTCATTACTTCCGGTACTTCATTACTTCCGGTACTTCATTACTTCCGGTACTTCATTACTCCCGGTACTTCATTACTTCCGGTACTTCATTACTTCCGGTACTTCATTACTCCCGGTACTTCATTACTCCCGGTACTTCATTACTCCCGGTACTTCATTACTCCCGGTACTTCATTACTCCCGGTACTTCATTACTCCCGGTACTTCATTACTCCCGGTACTTCATTACTCCCGGTACTTCATTACTCCCGGTACTTCATTACTCCCGGTACTTCATTACTCCCGGTATTTCATTACTCCCGGTACTTCATTACTCCCGGTACTTCATTACTCCCGGTACTTCATTACTCCCGGTACTTCATTACTCCCGGTACTTCATTACTCCCGGTACTTCATTACTCCCGGTATTTCATTACTCCCGGTACTTCATTACTCCCGGTATTTCATTACTCCCGGTACTTCATTACTCCCGGTACTTCATTACTCCCGGTATTTCATTACTCCCGGTACTTCATTACTCCCGGTACTTCATTACTCCCGGTACTTCATTACTCCCGGTATTTCATTACTCCCGGTACTTCATTACTCCCGGTACTTCATTACTCCCGGTACTTCATTACTCCCGGTACTTCATTACTCCCGGTATTTCATTACTCCCGGTATTTCATTACTCCCGGTACTTCATTACTCCCGGTATTTCATTACTCCCGGTACTTCATTACTCCCGGTACTTCATTACTCCCGGTACTTTCATTACTCCCGGTACTTCATTACTCCCGGTACTTCATTACTCCCGGTACTTCATTACTCCCGGTACTTCATTACTCCCGGTACTTCATTACTCCCGGTACTTCATTACTCCCGGTACTTCATTACTCCCGGTACTTCATTACTCCCGGTACTTCATTACTTCCGGTACTTCATTACTCCCGGTACTTCATTACTTCCGGTACTTCATTACTCCCGGTACTTCATTACTCCCGGTACTTCATTACTCCCGGTACTTCATTACTCCCGGTACTTCATTACTCCCGGTACTTCATTACTCCCGGTACTTCATTACTCCCGGTACTTCATTACTTCCGGTACTTCATTACTCCCGGTACTTCATTACTTCCGGTACTTCATTACTTGCGGTACTTCATTACTCCCGGTACTTCATTACTCCCGGTATTTCATTACTCCCGGTACTTCATTACTCCCGGTACTTCATTACTCCCGGTACTTCATTACTCCCGGTACTTCATTACTCCCGGTACTTCATTACTCCCGGTACTTCATTACTCCCGGTATTTCATTACTCCCGGTACTTCATTACTCCCGGTATTTCATTACTCCCGGTACTTCATTACTCCCGGTACTTCATTACTCCCGGTATTTCATTACTCCCGGTACTTCATTACTCCCGGTACTTCATTACTCCCGGTACTTCATTACTCCCGGTATTTCATTACTCCCGGTACTTCATTACTCCCGGTACTTCATTACTCCCGGTACTTCATTACTCCCGGTACTTCATTACTCCCGGTATTTCATTACTCCCGGTATTTCATTACTCCCGGTACTTCATTACTCCCGGTATTTCATTACTCCCGGTACTTCATTACTCCCGGTACTTCATTACTCCCGGTATTTCATTACTCCCGGTACTTCATTACTCCCGGTACTTCATTACTCCCGGTACTTCATTACTCCCGGTACTTCATTACTCCCGGTACTTCATTACTTCCGGTACTTCATTACTCCCGGTACTTCATTACTTTCGGTACTTCATTACTCCCGGTACTTCATTACTTTCGGTACTTCATTACTCCCGGTACTTCATTACTCCCGGTACTTCATTACTCCCGGTACTTCATTACTTTCGGTACTTCATTACTCCCGGTACTTCATTACCATTTTCTCTCGCATACCATCACACTTGTTAATTTTGCTTCTCTTCACTGAGTTTATACTGTTCATATATATATATATATATATATATATATATATATATATATATATATATATATATATATATATATATATATATATATATATATATATATATATGTCGTGCCGAATATGTAAAACTGGTCAATTAGCAAGAACTCATTTAAAATTAAGTCCTTTCGAAAATTTTCTCTTATAGGTTTAAAGATATATTTTTTTCATTAATGTTAATGTAAAATTTTTAATTTTGCTCCAAAAGGATCTTAGAAAACTTACCTAACCTTATTATAACAAGAACAATTTATTTTAGCCTAACCCAACTAAATATATTTTAAATACGTTTACAATAATTTAGTACTAAACAAACACAATCAAGTATATTTTTTTCGTTAGGTTCAGAATGATTTTGGCGAAATTATTGCATACACAAATTTTCACTTGTCTTATATGGCAAGATGAGCGTTGCTATTTAAGCCAAGATCGCAAGTTCTGCCTATTCGGCACGACATATATATATATATATATATATATATATATATATATATATATATATATATATATATATATATATATATATATATATATATAAATGAACACGTTGGCCGCTTCCCACCGAGGCAGGGTGACTCAAAAAATAAAAATAAAAATAATTTTCACAATCACTCATGCATAATCACTGCCTTTACAGAGTCGTTCAGATACAACAGTTTAAATGTCCCTCCAAACTACCAATATCCCAAACCTATCCCATTATCAGGACTCATGTTCGGCTAACTGATTAGAACAACAGCCCTTCAGCGGGATCAAGTCCCCGCCCTTGGTAATCATTATTGGTGACGTGCAACCACATCCCAGCCACATCTGACAAAAGTCTGTAAATGATCAAGGAAAAAGAGAGAAAATGACCAGGAAGGAACCTGAATAGTAATGATCAGGAAGTCTGAGGGAAGCAGAACAAAAGATTCAGGGTGGTATTCATAGTGGAATCACGAACAATGTCAGAGTTTCAAACCAGAAGTGTGAACTAGCGGGTTCAATCCCGGCCGGGGTATGGTTTGTTTGCTATCGTGTCATTACGATTTCGTGAGTCATGTAAACTCTGTATACAATGCAACAGAAGAGTAACCATTGTATTGACCATAAGATCTTATAAAAAAGATCTATGTACTCTCTCTTTTCTCCTAATACATTCTTCATTCACTCCAATTCATTACTCTTGTTTGTTAGTTTCTCCCCGTCCTCTTCCCTTTCTTCTTCCTCATTATTATTCTTTTTAATCAATTCTCCCTGATTACATAGCTTTTTGTTCATAATTTGTCACTACAATCATCGTAGTTTCACTAGTTTCTTATTATCTCTTCATCTACCTTCGTTACTCTCTTTATTTTAACATCAATTTATTATTCTAATTTATGCAAGAGCTAATTTCTTCTTTTGTTGCATTGTAATATCTCTGAAATTATAGTCACTGTCCAATTATAGATCGTCATTGTCCAATTACATTCACTGTCCAATTATAGATAGTCACTGCCCAATTACAGTCACTGTCCAATTATAGATAGTTACTGTCCAATTACAGTCACTGTCCAATTATAGAAAATCACTGTTCAATTATAGATAGTCACTGTCCAATTATAGATAGTCACTGTCCAATTACAGTCACTGTCCAATTATAGATAGTCACTGTCCAATTACAGTCACTGTCCAATTATAGAAAATCACTGTTCAATTATAGATAGTCACTGTCCAATTATAGATAGTCACTGTCCAATTACAGTCACTGTCCAATTATAGATAGTCACTGTCCAATTACAGTCACTGTCCAATTATAGATAGTCACTGTCCAATTATAGATAGTCACTGTCCAATTACAGTCACTGTCCAATTATAGATAGTCACTGTCCAATTACAGTCACTGTCCAATTATAGATAGTCACTGTCCAATTACAGTCACTGTCCAATTATAGTCACTGTCCAATTATAGATAGTCACTGTCCAATTTCTAGAAAACAATTTACCCCTATTCAATAAACGGTTAATTTTCACTTCCAAAATTAAAGAGAAGATATCTACAAAAAAAAAAATGAAAAATTACATTTTAGTGATTTCAGTTCGTGATGAAATGTGACTGATGATGAGAGAAAGTTTTGTGAATGTTCCAGTAAATGATAGTTCATGTTATAATAGCAGAACAGTTTAGTGGTAAAGCTGAGTAATTTACATGTTAAAAATCTCGTCTATTGCAGATTATAACAAGAGTAAAATTTATAATAAAAGTTAATACTAGGGAAGTGTTAACTATGGGTAACGGCGTCGGGTAAAAGACTAGCGACACTGACGGTTAATTTTAAAATATTAAATTACATTTCTCTTAAAAGATATTAAATTACCACTTTATCTTAAGACTGTGAGGGTTACTTATATTCCCTCTCTCTCTCTCTCTCTCTCTCTCTCTCTCTCTCTCTCTCTCTCTCTCTCTCTCTCTCTCTCTCTCTCTCTCTCACACACACACACACACACATAAATGATAAGTGATAAGGTGTGACCCCCAAGGCAGACAGTAAAGTGCAAATCTAGTGCTGTGATTGAACCATTGTAAATGGGATCAAAATACATAAAGAGAAGAAACTGAAGGGGAACCAGGAGTCAGGAGTCAATAAGTTCAATGCTGCCAGCCGTATATACTTGCCTAAACGTGGTGTTGGGGATCGGGTACAATTATCTAGGTCCCTCCAACTAAAACGCAGGTCCTCTCTCAGTGAGCAAGGAATAGGATAATAACCAGCAGTAATTGGTGCTTAAATCCACAAAGTGTAATAAGTAGCAATAAGTGCAATAAGGTAGCATTACTAGGAAACAAAGCTGGGACTATAAATCTGAGTCTGTGGGGGTAGAGTTTTAGACCGCAATAACAGTACACATACACAGGGGCCTGGGAGCCTATGTGACTGAGTGTGCGTGTGATGGTTACTGTGCAACTATATATACCAACTACGTCTCCCCTACCCCTCCCCCTAACCATTTCTCCCACAGCCTTTAACCCCCTCCCCCATAATCATCTCTCCCTTCCCCCTAACCATCCATCCTCCTCCCGCTAACCATCTCTCCCCCTCCCCCTAACCATCTCTCCCCCTCCCCCTAACCATCTATCCCCCTCCCCCTACCCATCTCTCCCCCTCCCCTCCCCCTAACCATCTATCCCCATCCCCTTAACCATCTCTCCCCCTCCCCTCACCATCTCTCCCCCCCTCCCCAGTACCATCTCTCCCCCTCCCCCTAACCATCTACCTCCTCCTTGCAACGCCCCCACCCCTAACACACGAATACACACACACACACACACACACACTCACACACACACACACACACACACACACACACACACACACACACACACATACACACACACACAAAGAAAACGAATCGGCCTCTCAAAGTAATTTTCAAGGCAGAATCAACCCGAACCATGATCCTGCAGGAGAAAGCACGGCTGAGAGGCAAGCAGGAGTTCCGGAGTGTGTACCTCGATCGAGACAGAACACAGGACGAAAGGAAGACAATGAAAGAGAGAGTTCAGAAACGAAAGGAGAAATGGGAGGAAATGAAAAAGGAGAGCAGAATAATCCAGGATCAAATGGAAGGACAAGCGCACCCCCCAGAAACACCTGCAGAAGTACTCCAGCCACGACACCCCAAGGCAACTGAACAATCCAAACCAACCATCACACACCGATCCCTCTGTTTCCACCCCCCGCACCACAGTTACAGTATTAGAACAGAAGTTGAAGGTTTGGTACACAAATGCAGATGAATTAACGAATAAACATGAGGAATGGCAAGAAAGAATCAATGAGAAGTCCCCAGACATCCTAGCAGTTACAGAAACAAAACTCACGGAGACAATAACAGATGCAATCTTCCCACCAGGATACCAGATCATGAGGAAAGATAGAAGGGGCAGGGGGGGGAGGTGGGGTTGCTCTGCTCGTAAAAAACAGATGGAAATTCGAGAAAATGGAAGGCATAGATGAGACGGGAGAAAGAGACTACATAGCAGGTACACTTCAGTCTGGGGAACACAAAGTGGTCATTGCAGTGATGTATAATCCACCACAGAACTGCAGGAGGCCAAGAGAGGAATATGAAGAGAGCAACAGAGCAATGGTGGACACACTTGCTGAGGTGGCAAGAAGAGCTCACTCCAGCAGAGCAAAGTTGCTGGTTATGGGGGATTTCAACCACAGGGAGACTGACTGGGAAAACCTGGAGCCACATGGGGGTCCCGAAACATGGGGAGCCAGGATGTTGGATGTGGTGCTGGAAAACCTCATGCACCAACATGTTAAGGACACTACCAGAGTGAGAGGGGAGGATGAACCAGCAAGATTGGACCTTGTGTTCACCCTGGGCAGCTCAGACATTGAGGACATCAAGTATGAGAGTCCCCTAGGAGCTAGCGACCACGTGGTTCTGTGCTTTGAATACATAGTAGAGCAGCAAGTGGAGAGAATAACAGGAGTTGAATGGGAAAAGCCTGACTATAAGAACTTCCTGCGGGAGGTCCAGTGGGACAGAGAACTGGCAGGAAAGCCAGTAAATGAAATGATGGAATATGTAACAACAAAATGCAAGGAGGCAGTGGAAAGGTTTATTCCCAAGGGCAACAGTAACAACGGGAAGACCAGAACGAGCCCCTGGTTTACCCGACGGTGTAAGGAGGCAAAAACAAAATGCAATAGAGAATGGAAAAAGTACAGAAGGCAGAGAACACACGAAAATAGGGAGATCAGTCGCAGAGCCAGGAATGAGTACGCACAGGTAAGGAGGGAGGCCCAACGACAGTATGAAAATGACATAGCATCGAGAATCAAGACTGACCCGAAACTGTTGTATAGCCACATCAGGAGGAAGACACCAGTCAAAGACCAGGTGATCAGATTAAGGACAGAAGGTGGAGAACTCACAAGAAATGATCAGGAGGTATGCGAGGAGCTGACCAGGAGATTTAAGGAAGTTTTTACAGTAGAGACAGGAAGGGCTGTGGGAAGACAGCACAGAAGGGAACATCAAGAGGGAATATACCACCAAGTGTTGGATGACATACGAACAACTGAGGAGGAGGTGAAGAAGCTCTTAAGTGACCTTGACACCTCAAAGGCGATGGGACCGGACAACATCTCCCCATGGGTCCTTAGAGAAGGAGCAGAGATGCTGTGCATGCCTCTAACCACAATCTTCAACACATCCCTTGAAACTGGGCAACTACCTGAGAAATGGAAGACAGCTAATGTAGTCCCCATATTTAAGAAAGGAAACAGAAACGAGGCACTAAACTACAGACTTGTGTCTCTGACATGTATTGTGTGCAAAGTCATGGAGAAGATTATCAGGAGGAGAGTGGTCGAACACCTGGAAAGGAACAAGACTATAAATGAAAACCAGCATGGGTTCATGGAAGGCAAATCTTGTATCACAAACCTACTGGAGTTTTATGACAAGGTAACAGAAGTAAGACACGAGAGAGAGGGTTGGGTAGATTGCGTTTTCCTAGACTGCAGGAAGGCCTTTGACACAGTTCCCCACAAGAGATTAGTGCAGAAGCTGGAGGATCAGGCGCATGTAAAAGGGAGGGCACTGCAATGGATAAGGGAATACCTGACAGGGAGGCAGCAACGAGTCATGGTACGTGAAGAGGTATCACAGTGGGCGCCTGTTACGAGCGGGGTCCCACAGGGGTCAGTTCTAGGACCAGTGCTATTTTTGATATATGTGAACGACATGATGGAAGGAATAGACTCTGAAGTGTCCCTGTTCGCAGATGACGTGAAGTTGATGAGAAGAATTAAATCGGACGAGGATGAGGCAGGACTGCAAAGAGACCTGGACAGTCTGGACATGTGGTCCAGTAACTGGCTTCTCGAATTCAATCCAGCCAAATGCAAAGTCCTGAAGATTGGGGAGGGGCAAAGAAGACCGCAGACAGAGTATAGGCTAGGTGGACAAAGACTACAGACCTCACTCACCTTGGGGTGACCATAATACCGAGCACATCACCGGAGGCACACATCAACCAAATAACCACTGCAGCATATGGGCGCCTGGCAAACTTGAGAAGAGCGTTCCGATACCTTAATAAGGAATCGTTCAAGACACTGTACACTGTGTATGTTAGGACCATACTGGAGTATGCAGCACCAGTCTGGAACCCACACCTGGTCAAGCACCTCAAGAAGTTAGAGAAAGTACAAAGGTTTGCAACAAGGCTAGTCCCAGAGGAAAGGTTAAGGGAAATCGGACTGACGACACTGGAGGACAGAAGGGTCAGGGGAGACATGATAACGACATACAAGATACTGCGGGGAATAGACAAGGTGGACAGAGATAGGATGTTCCAGAGAGGGGACACAGGGACAAGCGGTCACAACTGGAAGCTGAAGACTCAGACGAGTCACAGGGATGTTAGGAAGTATTTCTTCAGTCATAGAGTTGTCAGCAAGTGGAATAGCCTAGCAAGTGAAGTAGTGGAGGCAGGAACCATACATAGTTTTAAGAAGAGGTATGACAAAGCTCAGGAAGCAGAGAGAGAGAGGACCCAGTAGCGATCAGTGAAGAGGTGGGGCCAGGAGCTGAGTCTCGACCCCTGCAACCACAATTAGGTGAGTACAATTAGGTGAGTACACACACACACACACACACACACACACACACACACACACACACACAAACACACACTCACACACACAACCTTAAGGCGCCCCTGTTTCAAGCGGTCACTCTATCCCCCTCCTTCCCTCCCCCTTCCCACTCCTCCCCTCTCCCTTCACTCCCATCCCCCCTCTCTCTCTCTCTCTCCCACATACACACACACACAAACACACACATATTTGTCACATACACACATACTTGCCATCTCTCCCCCTTCCCCTAACCATCTCTTCCCCTCCCCTAACCATCTATCCCCTTCCCCCTAACCATCTCTCCCCCTCCCCCTAACCATTTATCCCCCTCCCCCTAACCCCCTAATCATCTCTCCCCCTTCGTTTTGTGGTGCAATGGGGCAATCAAGAACAAGGATGAGAGCCAAGGGTCTGACGGACAAATCTGGGAGGGAGGATTGCGAGGTAGAGCTCAAAAAAGAGAGGAAGACTGGGGAAGGAAGCTAGATGAGCTTGGAAGGAAGATGGAGGAGAGGTTAGCTGCAGAGAGCAGAAATTGGGAGCAACATGCCGCAGCAGCAGATGCCAAGAGGAGCTGAGAAATCTGAAACAGACTAGAGAAAAAAATAACAATACAGAAGTATCATCAGGAATATCTGCATCAGACACAAAGGGACTGGAGGGAGCAAGGAAGCTATACTGTATGCAAAGGTCCTGTCAGACTCACATGGGGCAAAGACAAAGACAAGGAGCACACTTGGACCAAATGAGAGGTTGGAAGACATTGAAGGAACTAGGACATATGCAGGGACTCTACAAGACACTTGTGGGGGGCCAGGAACAGGTGAACAGGAAAGAGAAACCAATGAGGATAGCGGCCACAGCTAGAGAAGGGATTGAAGGAATGCTCCAAGGAAAGGAACTAAAAGATCTCGGAGGACGCAGTGGGAGACATAGTTGGAGGAAGAAAGGGAGAGATCAGTTTTTGTCTATGGGCTCCAGGAAGCTGAAGTGGAAACCTATGATGGAACAAAACAGGAGGAGAAAAAAGCAGGTGAAGGTATCAAGAAAGTGATAGGCAAAGGCAACATGACCCAGGTGGCAAATTTTCAGAGAATTGGGTGGTTCACAAGGAGAAGGAAACTGACTCTCAAATTTATTTTCGAGGCAGAATCAACTCGAACCGTGATTCTGCAGGAGAAAGCACGGCTGTGAAGGCTTACTCAGCCCTGTAACAACTTCAGACAGTATTACCAAGGCTGGCTCCTCCTCAGGAAAATTAGTGAATAGAAAAAGAAATAATAACAGACAAACATAAACACTTTATTATATAGAAAATATAAAACACTTCAATATGAAATATTAATCCTACATTAAAGAAATAAAAAATGAAAAATATAAATGATAACTGAATTCAACGCTAATATGTATAGGGGTATCTGGTGTTGGTGACACTGAGTGTTGTTGAAATCGTAGCAGTTGCTGATGATGGGGGGGGGAGGTGTCTCAGGTGTTGGTTACAACCCACCGGATCGTTCTTCAAAGTATAGCCTTGAGTATTATATCCCGATGACAGGAAAGCAGGTTCTTTACCGCTGCAATGATGTGGGGTTATGTCCTGCAATTTCGTACAAGTGCACAGGTAATTAAATCCAAAATGGGACGTCTCCAGGACGTTAGTCCGTCTCCT
>NC_091368.1:19795729-19943229 GCF_038502225.1 Cherax quadricarinatus
TAACACCAGGCACATCTCTTGAGACGCACATCAACCAAGTAACTGCTGCAGCATACGGGTGCCTAGCAAACCTAAGAACAGAATTCCAACATCTTAATAAGGAATCGTTCAGGACACCTGTACACTGTTTACGTTAGGTCTTTACTGGAGTATGCAGCACCAGTTTGGAACCCATACCTAATCAAGCACTTAAGGAAACAAGAGAAATACAAAGGTTTGCAGCAAGATTAGTCCTGGAGCTAAGGGGTATGTTCTACTAGGAGAGGTTAAGGGAGATCGACCTGACGACACTGGAGGACAGGAGAGATAGGGGGTATATGATAACGACATATTAAACGCTGAAGGGAATCGACAGACACAGGATGTTCCAGCGATGGGACACAACAACATGGGGTCATAGTTGGATGTAGGAGACTCAGATGAATCAGAGTATGTTCAGTCACATAGTTGTCAGGAAGTGGAATAGGCTGAGAAATGATGTAGTAGATGCAGGATCCATATATAGCTTTAAGAAGAGGTATGAGAAAGCTCATGGAGCAGAAAGAGTAACCTAGTAGCGAGCAGTGAAGAGGCTGGGTCAGGAGCTGTGAATTGACCCCTGCAACCACAAGTAGGTGAGAACAAGTAGATGAGTACACAAACTCGATGAGTAGATGAGTACACACACTCGGGTAGGGTTGGCATGTGCGTCTCTTACAGTAGTAGTGCCACAAGAGAGAACAATAAATACATTTTACTATGAAAGAACTGTTTAGCAAATTCAAATTAGGATACAAAAACTTGAGTATCGAGTCGAGTCTACACACACACACACACACACACACACACACACACACACACACACACACACACACACACACACACACACACACACACACACACACACACACACTGCTAAGGGACATCGATACCTCAAAGGCAATGGGACTGGACAACATCTCCCCGTGGGTCCTTAGACAGGGAGCAGATATGTTGTGCGTGCCACTTACCACAGTCTTCAACACATCCCTGGAAACTGGGCAACTACCTGAGGTATGGAAGTCGGCAAATGTAGTTCCCATTTTTAAAAAAGGAGACAGAAAAGAGGCACTAAACTATAGACCTGTGTCATTGACGTGTATAGTATGCAAAATTATGGAGAAGATTATCAGGAGGAGAGTGGTGGAGCACCTGGAACGGAACAGGAGTATAAATGCCAACCAGCACGGATTCACGGAAGGCAAATCCTGTGTCACAAACCTTCTGGAGTTTTATGATAAAATAACAGAAGTAAGACAAGAGAGAGAGGGGTGGGTTGATTGCATCTTCTTGGACTGCAAGAAGGCCTTTGAAACAGTTCCTCACAAGAGATTAGTGCAGAACCTAGAGCATCAGGCGCATATAACAGGAAGGGCACTGCAATGGATCAGAGAATACCTGACAGGGAGGCAACAACGAGTCATGGTACGTAATGATGTATCACAGTGTGCACCTGCGACGAGCGGGGTCCCACAGGGGTCGGTCCTAGGACCAGTGGTATTTTTGGTATATGTGAACGACATGACGGAAGGGTTAGACTCAGAAGTGTCCCTGTTTGCAGATGATGTGAAGTTAATGAGGAGAATTAAATCTGATGAGGACCAGGCAGGACTTCAAAGAGACCTGGACAAACTGGACACCTGGTCCAGCAAATGGCTTCTCGAATTTAATCCTGCCAAATGCAAAGTCATGAAGATAGGTGAAGGGCACAGAAGACCACAGACAGAGTATAGGCTAGGTGGCCGAAGACTGCAAACCTCACTCAAGGAGAAAGATCTTGGGGTGAGTATAACACCGAGCATGTCTCCGGAAGCACACATCAATCAGATAACTGCTGCAGCATATGGGCGCCTGGCAAACCTGAGAACAGCATTCCGATACCTTAGTAAGGAATCATTCAAGACACTGTACACCGTGTATGTCAGACCCATACTGGAGTATGCAGCACCTGTTTGGAACCCGCACTTGATAAAGCACGTCAAGAAACTAGAGAAAGTACAAAGGTTTGCGACAAGGTTAGTTCCAGAGCTAAGGGGAATGTCCTATGAAGAAAGATTAAGGGAAATCGGCCTGACGACACTGGAGGACAGGAGGGTCAGGGGAGACATGATAACGACATATAAAATACTGCATGGAATAGACAAGGTGGACAAAGACAGGATGTTCCAGGGAGGGGACACAGAAACAAGAGGCCACAATTGGAAGTTGAAGACACAAATGAGTCAGAGAGATAGTAGGAAGTATTTCTTCAGTCATAGAGTTGTAAGGCAGTGGAATAGCCTAGAAAATGATGTAGTGGATGCAGGAACCATACACAGTTTTAAGACGAGGTTTGATAAAGCTCATGGAGCGGGGAGAGAGAGGGCCTAGTAGCAACCGGTGAAGAGGCGGGGCCAGGAGCTAGGACTCGACCCCTGCAACCACAAATAGGTGAGTACAAATAGGTGAGTACACACACACACAAAATACCTATCTCTCTCTTTACCTCTACCTATCTCTCTACCTATCTCTCTCTCACTACCTATCTCTCTCTCTACCTATCTCTTTCTACCTATCTCTCTCTCTCCTCTCTCCCATCTTTCCCCTCTCTCATCTCTCCCCTCTAACACCTCTCCCCTCTAACATCTCCCCCCTCTAACATCTGTCCCTTCTCATTATCTCTCCACTCTCCCTTTTCCCATCTCTCTCCCCTTCTCCCCTCTGTGAGGGAAAAGTTCAATAGATAGGAGTAGTGATGGAGTATATAGTAACAATAGTTTCATTGCCAGCTACTTGTTAAGGTAGGCTTGGATGACAGAGAGGGTCACCTGTCAATCAACGAGAAGAACTAATGGAGATGGACTAACGTCCTGAGACTTCCCCTTTTTGGATTTAATTACCTGTGCACCTGTATGAAATTGCAGGACGGAACCCCTCATCATTGCAGCGGTAAAGAACCTGCTTTCCTGTCATCGGGATATAATACTCAAGGCTATACTACGAAGAACTACCCAGTGGGTTGTAACCAACACCTGCGACCCCCTCCCCCCCATCATCGGCAACGGCTACGATTTCAACAAGCAGTGTCACCAACACCAGACACCCAAGTTTTAAATTAACCTTGAATTCAGTTATCATTTATATTTTTAATTTTTTATTTTCTTTAATGTAGGATTAATATTTCATATTTAAGTGTTTTATATTTTATATTTTCTATATAATAAAGTGTTTATGTTTGTTATTATTTCTTTTTCTATTCATTAATTTTCCTGAGGAGGAGCCAGCTTTGGTGATACTGTCTGAAGTTATTACAGGGCTGAGTAAGCCTTCACAAGTGGCGACCTTGCCAGGATACAACTCGACAGAATCAAGATTCAATTCCATCTGGAATCTACCATTGGAACTTCAACGCTGCATACCACAGACGGTTACCACCAGCCATTCTCTATTGTAGGACTACGGTACAGGTATTTAAAAGATTTGGTGATTGTTATAGTCTCAATTTATTGTAAGTCAAGTCAGGCAGGATAATAGTTAATTCTCCCACCTTTATTGTGAGCTTGAAACACTTTGAAGGATTAGACTCTAGGGACCCGAGATTTTCCAGTGACAATTTGTTTCATTGAGCTCTTTATTATATCAAGGGAACTGTCATAGGACACTCTTGATTTATTGGTGAGAAGATTGGATGGTCAAGTGACCCCATTCTACTTACTGTTTGCTCGGAGCCGGCATAGATCCCTTCGTTTTCATTAATACATATTGTTTAATTGAAGTAGGGATCGAGCCCTCTGGTTTATTTACAGTTTGAGCAGAGCAGGAATTGAACCTTCCATTTTCTTTGATACCCGTTTCAGTTTTCCTCTGATAGTTTAAGTTATTCTTGCAAGTATGGATGAATACCAGTTTTGGATGAACGCTGGAAGTAAGTTAGGAATAACAGGGAAAAATTTAGAATCTTTCATTAGTGCTAAGATCCAGGAAAGAATTGAGAGAGAGAGAGAATTGAATAGGAAGAGATACAGTTAAAAAGAGAAAGACAAGAGGAAAAGGATCGAGAGAGAATCGAAAGAGAAGACAAAAAAGAGCGTGATAGGCTTGATCGTGAGGAAAGAGCTAGAGAACGCAAGGAAAGAGCTAAAGTACGTGAGGAACAAGTTAAATTAAGGGAACTTGAGGAAGAGAGAAAAGGGAGAGAGAAAAGGATCGCGAGCTCGAGCAAGCTCGCCTTGAATTGGAGAACAAAAAGTTAACATTCTCACAACAGCAATTAGATGAAGGAGTAATGGAACAACGTGCAGCTAGTGCACATATTCCAACACCTAATTTACCTCCCTTCACAGAGGGGGAAGACATAACTTCATACATTATCAGGTTTGAAAATACCGCTACCCTCTGTGAATGGCCTGCTGACACCTGGGCTACTAGGTTAGGAATGCTATTTTCTGGTACAGCCTTGAATATCTATGCAACTTTGTCGCAGGTTATCATATGTAATTATAACCTACTGAAGAAGGCAATCCTTAAAGCATATCAAAAAAAACACTAATTCTCACAGGAAAGATTTCAGGTATGCCACCTTACAGCCTGGCCAGAACTTTTAGCAGTTACAGGTAACACTCTTTCGTTTGTTCGACTTTTGGATAGAGAGTTCAGGAACTGATCACAGTTATGAATCTCTTAGAGACTTCATGGTTGCTGACCAGTTCCTGACAGCTCTTCCCCATCAGATACGAACATTCATCAGAGAACGTAACCTGATTAAAGCTGAGGAAGTTGCTGAGGCTGCTGACCTGTATGCTGAGGCTCACAATTCCTATAAAGACCTAAAGGGATCGAACCCTAATGGAAAAGGTTCATCAGACCTTAAGAAATCAAAGCCTCTAGTGGAAAGTAAAATGACTTCTTTTATTCCTGTTTGTCATTTGTGTGGTGTTAAGGGACATAAACGTCCAGATTGTCCTTCTAAGAAGGTCCAAAAAGTTGGAAGATGTTTTAAAGACTGTAATGATCAAGCACCCTTCTGTTCAGGAACAGTTAATGGACTTAATGTATCTACCATTTTACGAGACACTGGATGCACATGTATAGTCATTTCTGATAAGCTGTTCCCTAATCTTAAAGAAACTCATTCCTCTGCTATACTTTCAGACTACTTGGGCTGTACGGACACTTTTCCTACCATCCGTTGTTACATTAGGTCTAAATGGTTCACAGGTTGGTCTGAAGCCGTACTAGCTCCCATCACTTCTTGCTCCGTACTAATAGGTAATGTAAAAGGTGCCATTCTTCCTTCTGACGTTGACCTTTCATCACCAAAGATGGGTATAAGTGTTTCAAATCCTCTTCCTGTAGAGTCAGAGAAGCCCCTCGAAAGTTCAGATGAGACAATGTCTCGTGAGATTCATGTGGGATTAAAAACCAGTTATGCTACTCTCGAAAGCGAGGTAGTAGGATCACCGGTTCACTTGCTAGATGAAAGTGAAGATATCACCTCCGATACCATAAATGTCTTGACTACGGCTCAGACCAAAGCCCAGGCTTCTCCTACTGTACATCCTTTGATTTTCCCTGACTTCAAGCCTTTAGATATATCGAAGGACTCCTTTGTCAATTTACAACGTAATTGCCCTTCTTTTCAGAATTGTCATAATGCCGCTAAACAAAATCAAGTTATCCAAAGGAAAAACTTTTCATATAAATTTGAATATATAAAAGGAATCTTGTACAAGTCAGTATTCAAATTAAATTCGGATCAGACAGACTATTCCATCTTAGTTGTTCCAAGTCAATGCAGAGAGACTGTTCTTAAAAATGGCTCATGACCTGCCAGTGGCCGGACATTTCTCGCATCGTAAAACCTTAAATAAAATTAGGGAAACCTATTTTTGGCCAAAAATGTCCTCAGGTGTCACTACTTATTGTAGATCGTGTAAAGTTTGCCAACTGTCATCCTCCCGAGGTACCAGGCGAGTACCTATGGTCAAAATGCCAGTCTTTACGGTACCTTTTGAAAGAGTAGCTATTGACATCGTTGGTCCTTTATCTCCACATTCATCTGGGGGACATAGATATATATTAACATTA
Source organism: Cherax quadricarinatus (assembly GCF_038502225.1). Lineage (NCBI taxonomy): Eukaryota > Metazoa > Arthropoda > Malacostraca > Decapoda > Parastacidae > Cherax > Cherax quadricarinatus. The sequence goes on from NC_091368.1 coordinate 19,801,814, forward strand.
GTTGATTATGCTTCGAGTTTCCCTGAAGCCATACCCTTAAAGACCATAACTACTACAGAGGAGGCTGAAGCCCTTTTTTCCATCTTCTCCAGAGTGAACATCCCTAGAGAAATTTTGTCTGACCGTGGGACACAATTCACATCTGACTTAATGCAACATCTATACCAACTTCTGGGAGTGAAGCCTCTCTTCACCACACCCTATCATTCCAGCTGTAATGGGAGGATTGAGCGCCAGCATTCGATTCTCAAGTCCATTTTAAGGAAACTTTGCTCCCTTAAACCTAAGGAGTGGCATCGTTACCTACCCTGTGCTTTATTAGCCATGAGGGAAGTTCTCAGTGACTCTTTGGGGTTTTCACCTTTTGAACTTCTCTATGGCAGACAGGCCAGAGGCCCATTGTCCATCCTTCATGACTTATGGACTAATGAGGAGGTGAGTGCTGAGGTTCAGTCTTCTTACCAGTTTCTCCTTGACCTTAGATCCAAACTTGAGGAGACCTCTGACATAGTTTCGAAAAACCTAAGCTTGCCAATGGACCAGTACAAAACCTATTTTGATTCCAAAAGTCAGAGGAGAAGTTTTAAAGTAGGGGATAAAGTTCTGGTATTTTTGCCTATCAAGTCAAATAAATTATTAGTAGCATGGAAAGGTCCATATAAAGTATTAAAAAATTGTGGGAAAGTTGACTACCTCATAGAAGTCAACGGAAAACCTAAGCTTTATCATATCAACATCCTTAAGAAATATTACCGAAGAAATTCGGTTAACTGCCTTAATAACTTTGGCTTAGTTTTTCCACACGAACTTGATAAGACAACTGAAGAATGTAAAGTGTGCGTAATTGACACCTCTAATTTAGACTATGATGAAGAACTACATGACTTGGTGACTCTTGACCACTCGGACGCAACCAACATTAATATTAATGAATCTTTGGATGACCATAAGAGACATGAACTACTTGAATATGTGAGTAACTTTTCAGACGTCTTTACTGATATTCCAGGTGTTACCTCCACGGTAGTCCATAAGATTGACTTATTGATGGACAATCCTATCAAACGAAAATTATTCCCAGTTCCAGTTCACCTTAGGGATGCATTTGACTGAGAGGTAGACAAATTATTAAAACTATAGATCATTGAACCTTCTATATCTTCATATTGTTCACCAGTAGTCATGGTTAAGAATGAGGATAATTCATATAGACTTGCTATTGACTTCAGAGGCCTTAATGCTATAACTCGGTGGGATGCTGAACCTATGCCCTTAATGGATACCGATCTACACAAATTTTATGACGCTTCCTTCTTTTCAGAGATTGATATTGCACAGGCATATCATCAAGTAATGTTAGATCCTTCTTCTAAGCAGTACGCCGCTTTTCCTACACACCAAGGACTGATGCGATATAGAACTATGCCCTTCGGTTTGGTAACTGCCTGTGCTACCTACGTGAGACTGATGAGAAAGGTCTTGGGTAATATGCCAAATGTTTCAGTTTATTTTGATAACATTTATGTAATGACATCCACGTGGGGTGAACATATCCAAACATTAACATCAGTTTTGCGTAGGTTACGCTCACATGGCCTCACTGCCAAGCCGAAGAAATGCTTCCTTGGGTATAACAAGATTAGATATCTTGGACTGATACTTTCTAATAACTCTCTGCAGCCTCTCCCCAGTAAGATCAAAGCTTTATTAGAATTTAAATTCCCCAAAACTAAGAAGCTCATGCGTAGCTTTCTTGGTTCTGTAAATTTTTATGCACGGTTTATCCCGAACCTTACTGATCTTACAGGCATCTTATCCGACTTCCTTAAAAAGTCTGTGAAGGAACCTCTTGAACTTTCCGACGTAGCTCGGGAAAAGTTTAATGAAATTAAAAGTATCTTTTCGAAAGACTCTATACTTAGGATTCCAGATATTAATAAAACATTTTGTTTAAGAACTGATGCCTCCAATACTGGCTTAGGTGTGGTGTTACTACAATACCATGATGGTACTCCCTTCCCTGTATGCTTCCTAAGCTGGAAACTCCTTCCCGCAGAAACGAGATACTCCACCATAGAAAAGGAATGTTTGGCCCTTGTGTGGGGTATCTCCAAACTTAAATTTTATTTGCTGGGAAAAGAATTCATTTTAGAAATGGACCACAAACCTTTGATATACCTAGAAACTTTTAAGGGAACCAACAGTCGCCTCTTGAGGTGGACATTGGCACTCCAGGCTTTTAAGTTCCATATTGTGTATATCAATGGTTCATCCAATTATTTCTCTGACTGGTTAAGTCGTGACAGTAAGTAGAAGATTTGTTGCCTTACGCGACTTCCACATGTTAGAACTTTTTCCTCGCCTATTCTTCTTATACTCCTTGACTATAAGTCTTGGTATGGGGGAGTGTGAGGGAAAAGTTCAACAGATAGGAGTAGCGATGGAGTATATAGTAACAATAGTTTCATTGCTGGCTACTTGTTAAGGTAGGGTAAGTCAAGTTCCTGCTATTCCCGCCTTTTTTCCCCCTCCCAGAAAGTGATAGTTTCATTGCCAGCTATTTGTTAAGGTAGGGTAAGTCAAGCTCCCACTATTCCCTCATTTTCCCCCCTCCCCGAAAGTGATAGTTTGATTGCCGGCTGCTTGTTAAGGTAGTGTCAGTCTAGCTCAGGTCTAACGTCCTGAGACTTCCCCTTTTTGGATTTAATTACCTGTGCACCTGTATGAAATTGCAGGATGGAACCCCTCATCATTGCAGCGGTAAAGAACCTGCTTTCCTGTCATCGGGATATAATACTCAAGGCTATACTGTGGAGAACTAGCCAGTGGGTTGTAAGCAACACCTGCGACCCCCTCCCCCCCATCATCGGCAACGGCTACGATTTCAACAAACAGTGTCACCAACACCAGACACCCAAGTTTTAAATTAGCGTTGAATTCAGTTATCATTTATATTTTTCATTTTTCATTTTCTTTAATGTAGGATTAATATTTCATATTTAAGTGTTTTATATTTTCTATTTTCTATATATAAAAAAGTGTTTATATCTGTCTGTTATTATTTCTTTTTCTATTCATTAATTTTCCTGAGGAGGAGCCAGCTTTGGTAATACTGTCTGAAGTTGTTTCAGAGCTGAGTAAGCCTTCACACCCTCTCTCCCCTTCTCCCCTCTCTCTCCCCCTATCCTATCTCTCCCCTCTCTCTCTTCCATCTCCCCCCTCACTCCCCCTTCTCACCTGTCTCTCCCCCTCTCTCTCCCCCTCTCTCTCCCTTCTCTTTGCCCCCTCTCTCTCTTCCCCCTTTTCACGACCTTTCCCTTCTCTCTCTCTCCCTCATTTTGCCTTCTCACTCTCCTCCATGGTTCTGGTAGTTTTATTGGATTTACAGGAGTGGATGTTACCTACATCAGATTTGGAGCAGTGGAAAATTTGATCAACTAATGATGTTGAACAAGAGTGTGGAGATCCTGGGTATAAACTTAGGAGGGATCAGGAGAATGGTTCTGGTAGGGAGGAAAGGATGGTGGAAAGAGAAGAAAATTAGAGAGGTTTCGAAAAAATGGTGAATTGGGAGGCACAAGTCGAAACTGCAGTAGCCAGGAAAGGGTCCTAGAAGTTGAGGTAAACAGGCTGAAACGAGTTACAGGGGCAGTGACCAGAGAAGACACAGCATATGAAACTGAGAGGCCGAACAGGAAGGAAGGAGATATGAATTATGCTAAGGTCATATCAGCCTGCGAAGAAGGGCCAAGGAGTGAAAGGGAAGAGCAGCTGGGTGCAGATAGAGAGGGTGATAGGTCGAATGCAGAGGCACGACCATGCTACCAAGAGCTACTGGAAAATCAAGGGAGAAAATAACCACATATAGACAGGATCCAGAGTCATAGAGGGAGAGGCAATGGGAGGAGGAAAGGGCAAAATCAGATTTATCCATGGGCTTCAGGAGAAAGAGGAAAGGACACACTGAAAGACGTCAGGAAGAAAGAAAATAGATTGAGAAAATCATCACGGAAATAGGTGAAGACGACGTGGACGAGATTGTAAATTTTCAGAGAATAGGGGGGTACTTGAAGGGGAGAAAACGACCGATCAAGCTGATTCTCAGGACAGAAACAGACCGGAATAGGATCCTCCAAGAGAAACCATGGTTGAAATACTCGGGAGAGTACAAGAGGGTGTTCCTAGACAGAGGGATAGGACAAAAAAGCGAAAGGAGCTAGGAAAGGAGACAAGGATAGAACCAGCAGAGGTCAGTCAGAGCAGAACAGAGCAGCAAGGGCAAGCACACACAACTATCCTCAGAACCCAACAACCTATCACACCATCCCAACACAAACTACAATCCATACCCACAGCTTCCACCCAACACCCAGCTATAGAATCCCACAGTATGCTACCAGGTCTCCCACCCTCACAAGCCCCCCAAACCACAGTGTTGGAAAGGAAACTGAAGGTATGGTACACAAACGCTGATTGAATAACAAATAAGTGGGAGGAGTGGCATGATAGAGTCAAAGAGGCATCACCGGACATCATAGCTCTCACAGAAACCAAGCTTACAGGTATGATAACATGCCATCTTTCCAACGGGATACCAGATCCTGATTAAAGACAGAGGGAACAGGGGAGGTGGAGGAGTGGCACTGCTGATCAAAAACCGATGGAATTTTAATTAGCAGGAGAGAGGAGACAGTGGAAAAGCAAGTGATTACATAGCGGGAACGCTTCACTCTGGAGGTCCCAAGGTGGTAATTGCAGTGACGTATAACCCACCACAGAACAGCAGGAGGCCAAGGCAACAGTATGACGAGAGCAATAGAGTGATGGTTGACATACTGGCTGCAGTGGACAGAAGAGCTCATGCATGCAGGGCAAAGCTCCTGATCATGGGTGACTTTAACCACAAGGAGATCGATTAGGAGAACTTGGAGCCACATGGGGGCCAAGATACATGGAGGGCTAAGATGATGGAGGTGGAACTGGAAAACTTCATGTACCAACACGTAAGGGACACTACAAGAGATAGAGGAGAGGATGAACCAGCAAGACAGGACTTAGTATTCACCTTGAGTAGTGCAGATATTGAGGACATCACATATGAAAGACCCCTTTGGGCCAGAGATCATGTGGTTTTAAGCTTCGAATGCACAGTAGAGCTACAAGTGGAGGGGGAAGCAGGAGGGCCAGGAAGAATGAAGCCAAAGAAAGGGGACTACATGGGAATGAGGAACTTCCTGAACAGGGTTCAGTGGGACAGAACTGGCAGGGAAACCAGTTAATGAGATAATGGAATATGTAGCAACAATGTGCAAGGAGGCTGAGGAGAGGTTTGTACCCAAGGGTAACAGGAATAATGAAAAAGCCAGGATGAGCCCATGGTTCACCCAAAGGAGCAGGGAGGCAAAAACCAAGTGTGCTAGGGAATGGAAGAAATATAGAAGGCAAAGGACCCAGGAGAATAAGGAGAGCAGTCGTAGAGCCAGAAACGAATATGCACAGATAAGAAGGGGGGAGGCCCAACGACAATATGAAAACGACATAATAGCAAAAGCCAAAACTGACCCGAAACTGTTATACAGCCACATCAGGAGGAAAAACAACAAACAAGGACCAGGTAATCAGGCTAAGGAACGAAGGAGGAGAGACAACAAGAAATAACCGTGAAGTATGTGAGGAACTCAACAAGAGATTCAAAGAAGTGTTCACAGAGGAGACAGAAGGGGCTCCAGAAAGACGGAGAGGTGGGGCACACCATCAAGTGCTGGACACAGTACACACAACCGAGGAAGAAGTGAAGAGGCTTCTGAGTGAGCTAGATACCTCAAAGGCAAGGGGGCCAGATAACATTTCTCCATGGGTCCTGAGAGAGGTAGCAGAGGCACTATGTGTACCCCTAACAACAATATTTAATACATCTATCGAAACAGGGAGATTGCCTGAGGCATGGAAGACAGCAAATGTAGTCCCAATCTTTAAAAAAGGAGACAGACATGAAGCACTACACTACAGACCAGTGTCACTGACATATATAGTATGCAAAGTCATGGAGAAGATTATCAGGAGAAGAGTGGTGGAACACCTAGAAAGGAATGATCTCATCAACAGCAGCCATCATGGTTTCAGGGATGGGAAATCCTGTGTCACAAACTTTCTGGAGTTCTATGACATAGTGACAGCAGTAAGACAAAAGAGAGAGGGGTGGGGGGATTGCATTTTCTTGGACTGCAAGAAGGCGTTTCACACAGTTCCACACAAGAGATTAGTGCAAAAACTGGAGGACCAAGCAGGGATAACAGGGGAGGCACTATAATGGATCAGGGAATACCTGTCAGGAAGACAGCAGCGAGTCATGGTACGTGGCGAGGTGTCAGAGTGGGCACCTGTGACCAGCGGGGTCCCACAGGGGTCAGTCCAAGGACCAGTGCTGTTTCTGGTATTTGTAAACAACATGACGGAAGGAATTGACTCCGAGGTGTCCCTGTTTGCATATGACATGAAGGTGATGAGAAGAATTCATTCGATCGAGGACCAGGCAGAACTACAAAGGGATCTGGACAGGCTGCAGACTTGGTCCAGCAATTGGCTCCTGGAATTCAATCCCACCAAGCGCAAAGTCATGAAGATTGGGGAAGGGCAAAGACCGCAGAGTACAGTCTAGGGGGCCAGAGACTACAAACCTCACTCAAGGAAAAAAGATCTTGGGGTGAGTATAACGCCAGGCACATCTCCTGAAGCGCACATCAACCAAATAATTGCTGCAGCATATGGGCGCTTAGCAAACCTCAGAACAGCATTCCGACATCTTAATAAGGAATCGTTCAGGACCCTGTTCACCGTGTACGTTAGGCCCATATTGGAGTATGCGACACCAGTTTGGAACCCACACCTAGCCAAGCACGTGAAGAAACTAGAGAAAGTGCAGAAGTTTGCAACAAAACTAGTCCCAGAGCTAAGAGGTATGTCCTACGAGGAGAGGTTAAGGGAAATCAATCTGACGACACTGGAGGACAGGAGGGATAGGGGGGATAGAGGAATTGACAAGGTGGACAAAGACAGGATGTTCTAGAGATTGGACACAGTACCAAGGGGACACAGTTTGAAGTAGAAGACACAGATGAATCACAGGGATGTTAGGAAGTATTTCTTCAGCCACAGAGTAGTCAGGAATTGGAATAGTTTTGGAAGCGATGTAATGGAGGTAGGATCCATACATAGCTTCAAGCAGAGGAATGATAAATCTCACGGTTCAGGGAGAGTGACCTACTAGTGACCAGTGAAGAGACGGGGCCAGGAGATTGGACTTGACCCCTGCAACCTCAACTAGGTGAGTACAACTTTGTGAGCACACACACAAATGCAGGTGAGAAAATACATTGTGCATGCATACACATGTACACTCCTTCATTCTAACCACCCTCTGCCACACGTACTCCCCCCACACTATCCCACACTCCTTCTCCCTCTCACTCTCACACCCTCTCCTTCTCTCACACTCATACTATCTCTTCATTTCATCTTCCTTCTCCTTCTCCTTTCTCTTCTCCCTTTTTCTCCCTACCTAATCTCCCCCTTGCCTTTCCTTCATTTCCTCTTCCCCTCTTTCCCTGTACCCACCTATCCTAACCGCCATTTATCTCCCCTTCTCCCACTGTCTCCCCCTCTCACTCTCTATTCCTCTTCCCCCTTGCTACCTCCCTCCCCCTCTCCATCGCTACAACAAACATCACCATATAAACACACACACACACATACACATGCACACACACACATACGCATGCACACACACACACACACACACACACACACACACACATATATATGAACACACATCACGAATGACCACACATTGAAACATAAGTTTTTCTTTCTGTGTTGAAAAAAATGGGTTGCCAAAGAGCAGGACAGAGAACCAGGGAACTGGTGGACGAACCTGGGTGGGAAGATTGGGTGGCAGAGCTCTAGAAAAGGGAGGAAGAGTGAGGAAGGAAGCTAGAAGTGCTTAACAAGAGAATAGAGGAGAGCATAGCTGCTGAGATCAGGAAATGGGAGCTACAAGGCATAACAGCAGAAGCTAAGAAACAGAGCTCAGAAGAGGAACTAAAAAATCTGATGCAGTCTAAAGAACCGATGAGCAGTAGAGGCATGACATCAGGAACTGCTACATCACTCACAGACGATGGGACTGCAGGGAATAAAGGAGCTATACTGTATGTGGAGGCCCTATTAGACCACTGTTGAGCCCGGGAAAAGACGAGGAGCACATCAGGAACAAATGAGTGAACTAATGAAAATGAAGGTGTTAAGCTATATGCAGAGGCCCTAACAGACCATAGCAGTGCCCAGGAAAAGATCAAAAGGAAGAATGACACACCATTGAGCACAGGGACATCAGCTAGAGAAGAGAATGAAATAAGGAAGGTTTCAATGGAGGCAACTAAATTGTCTCAGATGATGCAGTGGGAGGACAAAAGGGAGAGCTCAGTTTTTGTCTACAGGCTCCAGGAAATTGAAGGAGAAACTTATGTAAAGAAGCGATTGAAAGTATCATGAATGCAATAGGAGAGGGCGACATGACCCGGTTGACAAATTTTCTGAGAACTGGGTGGTTCGCAAAAAGAAAAAAAACGGCCAGTCAAAGTGATTTTCAAGGTAGAATCAGCTCGAAACAGGATCCTGCAAAAGAAACCAGGTAATCAGGCTCAGGAATGTAGGGAGGGGGGATGATCACAAGAAACGACTGTGAAGTGTGTGGAGCTCAACATGAGATTCAAAGAAATTTTCACTGAGGAGACAGAAGGACTCCAAAAGACGGAGAGGTGGGATACACCATCAAATGTTGAACACAATACATACAACTGGGAATGTGTACCTCAACCATGATAGAACTAAAAAAGAAAGGAAAGAACTGAAAGAGAGGGTACAAAGACACAAGGAGGAACGAGAAGCAAATACAGAGATGGTCAGGAGAACCCAGACTCAGGAGGAAGAGCGAATGCAACCTCCCTTAGAACCACCCACAGAAGGACCTCAACCATACGAATGATGATGGAATAACAAATAAATATGAAGAGTGGCATGAAAGAATCAAGGAGATGTCCACAGACATCATAGAAGTCACAGAAATGAAACTCACCAGGATAACAGATGCACTCTTCCCACCCAAATATCCTGAGGAAAGATAGAGGGAACAGAGGGCAAGGAGGATTTGAAGAAATGGAACGAATGGACGAAATTGTCGAAAGGACTGACTATATAGAACGTACACTTCAGTCTGGGGGACATAAGGTAGTCATTGCAGTGATGTATAACCCGCTAACGAACTGTAGGAGGCCAAGAGAAGAATGTGAAAAAAGCAACAGAGATATGGTGGACACACTAGCTGAGGTGGCCAGAAGAGCTCACACTTGTAGAGCAAAGTTACTAGTTATGAGCGATTTCAATCACAAGGAGATTGACTGGGAAAACCTGGAGTCACATGGGGATCCCAAACAAGGAGAGCCAAGATGATGGATGTGGTACTGTAAAACCTCATGCATCAACATGTTAGGAACAGCAAGGCTGGACCTCGTATTCACCCTGAGTAGCTGAAACATTGAGGAAATCACATACGAAAGAGCCCCTTGGAGCCAGTGATCATGTGGTTCCAAGCTTTGAAAACATAGTTAAGTTACAAGTGGAGAGGGTAACAGGAAAACGATGGAAAAAGGCAAACTATAAAAGGGGGACTACACAGTTATGAGGAATTTGCAGGAGGTTCAGTAAGAAAGATAATTAGAAGGAAATTCAATGAAGCCCTTGTTAATAATTTAGAAATTTCAGAGGAACTGGGTGCTAGCGACCACAAATCAATTACATTTAGCATTGAATGGAAGTACGATAGTAGCGATAACTCAGTAACAGTCCCAGATTTTCGCTTAGCAGATTACGATGGGCTTAGAGAACACTTATCATCTGTTGACTGGGGTAACGAAATGAGCTATCAATATGACAGTTTTCTGAACACTATACATGCTGCTCAAAGAACGTTTATCCCATATAAAGAAATTAGATCAAATAGAAATGACCCAAAATGGATGAATAATAGGCTCAAATATCTACTAGGGCATAAGAAAGGAATTTATAGACGTATCAAAAGAGGTGAGGGTCATCTTATGAATCAGTATATTGACATTAAGAAGGACATTAAAAAGGGGATAAGAATAGCTAAAAGGGACTATGAAATTAAAGTTGCTAGGGATTCTAAAACTAACCCAAAAAGTTTTTTCCAGGTCTACAGAACAAAAGTTAGAGATAAGATAGGTCCCCTTAAAAATAACTATGGGCACCTTACTGACAAAGAGAATGAAATGTGCTCGATTTTTAATAATTATTTTCTCTCAGTTTTAACACAGGAAGACATTAACAATATTCCAGTAATTAATTTTTATAGTGGGCTAGAAGAAGATAAATTATGTAACATCACAGTCACTAGTGAAATGGTTGTGAAGCAGATAGACAGACTGAAGCAAAATAAGTCGCCGGGTCCTGATGAGGTTTTTTCAAGGGTTCTTAAGGAATGCAAAATGGAACTCTGTGAACCATTAACTAATATTTTTAATTTATCTCTCCAAACAGGTGTAGTGTCTGATATGTGGAAGATGGCTAATGTAATTCCTATTTTTAAAACAGGGGACAAGTCGTTACCGTCAAATTACCGCCCAATAAGCCTGACCTCAATTGTAGGCAAATTACTAGAGACAATTATAGCTGAGATTATAAGAAGCCATCTCGATAAGCATAGCGTGATTAATGATACTCAGCATGGATTCACAAGAGGACGGTCTTGTCTAACTAATTTATTAACTTTCTTCAGTAAAGCTTTTGAGGCTGTTGACCACGATAAAGAATTTGATATTATTTACTTAGATTTTTAGTAAGGCTTTTGATAGAGTTCCGCCCCATAGACTGTTAAAGAAAGTGGCAGCTCATGGCATTGGGGGAAAAGTGCTCACTGACAGGAAGCAGAGAGTGTCCATAAATGGGGTTAAATCCGAGTGGGGATCTGTAACAAGTGGCGTTCCACAGGGATCAGTCTTGGGCCCGTTGTTGTTTATAATATATATCAATGATCTTGATGAGGGAATTACTAGTGATATGAGCAAATTCGCCGATGACACAAAGATAGGTAGGATAATTGATTCAAACGTAGATGTTATGGAACTTCAGGAGGATTTAAACAAACTCTATTCTTGGTCAGAAAAGTGGCAGATGCAGTTCAATGTAGATAAATGCAAGGTTCTGAAGCTTGGGAGTGCCCATAACCCTAGTACTTATAAGTTAAATGATGTAGAACTTAGCCATACAGATTGCGAAAAGGACTTGGGGGTTATGGTGAGCAGCAACCTTAAACCAAGACAGCAATGCCTAAGCGTACGTAATAAGGCAAATAGATTACTGGGATTTATATCAAGAAGTGTAAGCAACAGAAGTCCAGAGGTCATACTGCAGCTTTATACATCATTAGTAAGGCCTCACCTAGATTATGCAGCTCAGTTCTGGTCTCCATATTACAGAATGGACATAAATTCGTTAGAAAACATTCAGCGTAGGATGACTAAATTAATACATAGCATTAGAAATCTTCCTTATGAAGAAAGATTGAAGACTCTTAAGTTACATTCACTTGTTAGACGAAGAATGAGGGGAGACCTGATCGAAGTGTATAAGTGGAAGATAGGTATTAATAAAGGGGATATTAATAAGGTCTTGAGGATGTCTCTCCAAGAGAGAACCCGCAGTAATGGATTTAAATTAGATAAGTTTAGATTTAGAAAGGACATAGGAAAGTATTGGTTTGGAAATAGGGTAGTTGATGAGTGGAACAGTCTACCTAGTTGGGTTATTGAGGCTGGGACTTTGGGTAGTTTCAAATTTAGGTTGGATAAGTACATGAGTGGGAGGGGTTGGATTTAAGTGGGACTTTCACATCAGAGCTTATTTCTTGGGTGGCATTGAAAATTAGGTTGGGCAAATGTTTTGTTAGTGGGGTGAATTATAAAGGACCTGCCTAGTATGGGCCAACAGGCCTCCTGCAGTGTTCCTTCTTTCTTATGTTCTTATGTTCTTATGTTCATATGAAATGGACTACATAACAAAATGTAAGGAGGCAGAGGAAAAAATTTTCCCAATGGCAACTGAAATAATGGGAAGAGTAGAACAAGCCCTTGGTTTACTAAAGGAGGTAAAAACTAATTGAACTAGAGATTGGAAAAAGTACAGAAGACAAAGGATCCAGAAAAGTAAAGAGATTAGTCGAAGAGCCGGAAACGAGTATGCACAAAGAAGAAGGAAGACACAGCGACAGTATGACAACGACATAGCATGAAAAGTCAAGTCTGACCCAAAGCTGGTGTATAACCACATCAGGAGGAAGACAACAGTCAAGGACCAGGTAATCAGGCTGAGGAAAGAAGGTGGAGGGCTCACAAGAAACGACCAAGAGGTATGTCAGGAAACACATAGGACTCTGGGAAGTCAAAACAGTGAGGTTCACCAACAAGTGATATCCCAACAAGTATTCGATGAAATACGCACAGCCGAGGAAGAAGTGAAGAAACTGTTAAGTGACCTTGATACTCAAAGGCAGTGGGACTGGATAATATCTCTGCATGGATCCTTAGAGAGGGAACAGAGACGCTGTGTGGGAAGACGGCAAATGTAGTCCCCATTTTTAATTAAGAAAGGAGGCATTAAACTATAGACCAGTGTCACTGACGTATATAGTATGCAAAATCACGGAGAAGATTATCAGGAGGAGAGTGGTGAAGCACCTAGAATGGAACATGCTTATGAACAACAACTAACCTGGATTCATGGAAGGCAAATCCTGTGTCACAAGCCTATTGGTGTTTTATGACAAGACAACGGAAGACACGAGAGAGAGAGAGAGGGGTGGGTAGATTGCATTTTCTTGGACTGCAAGAAAGCCTTTGACACAGTTTCTCACAAGAGATTAGTGCAAAAGCTAAAGGATCAGGCACATACAACAGGAAGGGCACTTCAATGGAGGCATCAACGAGTCATGGTATGTGACTAGGTTCCACAGGGGTCAGTCCTAGGACCAGTGTTATTTTTAGTATATGTGAATGACTTGAATGAAGGGATAGACGTTTTATTCAAGCTTAGACAAATTCACAATTTGCCAGGTTTTCCTTGAACATACCTTGCAAGTTTTTAAAACTGTTTCCTCAGCTGAAGTAGATGTTGCTTCCAGCTGTTGGTATAAATTACCCCTTCATATAGATAGGAAGCAACCCCTTCTAAATCTTCAGTTAACATCTGCTTGATTTGTTGGAAAGAGCCTGATGCGTTTCAGAATTCAAAAGGCGTTACTAATGATAAGTGGTACTTGGTAGTACCCACGAAGTCCTCACAACTAAAATAAGTATCACCTAAAATTCGATCGATGTCATCAGTTCCAGGTAGAGGTTAACTGTCAGGTAAACGCATGGCATTCACTTTTGAAAGTTGGTTAACATTCTATTGGAGGCATCAGACTTCGGTACCATAATGTATAGTGAGGTCCAAGGACTCTTGCTTTTTAAGATTAGACCCTTCTAATAAAAATGTGTATTATACCTTGCAGAACTTCCTGCTCATCAGGACTCATTTTGTTAAGAACCTGTTTGATAGGATGAGCACTTTTAGCAACAATATTATGTTCGCCTAAAGTTCATAGTTGAGGAACATAATAATAATAATAATAATAATAATAATAATAATAATAATAATAATAATAATAATAATAATAATAATAATAATAATAATATCTTTATTTACTACTAGTACATGCACAAGGTATACAGGCCTAACTGACATTAATGACATACTACTGTATAGAAAGCCACTTGTTATGCAGAGCATTTCGGGAAAATTAGCTCAGTTTTGCCTCAGGATTCGACCCACACTAGTCGACTAACTCCCAGGTACCCTTTTTACTGATGGGTGAACATGGACAACCGGTGTAAGGAAACACGTCCAATGTTTCCAACCCTTTGCCAGGAATCGAACCCGGGCCCTCACCATGTGAAGCGAGAGCTTTCGCCACCAGGTCACAGAGCATCTCGAAACAGGTAAGTGAACTCAACAGAACTGAAGTCGTTGGAAGGGAATCACTATGGTATACCATAAGTTGATCGAGGTAGTACTGGTCTGTTCTTTGCTTCCTGGGAGTGCAACTTATAATGAGACTACATATCTGACTTTGAGAATATGTCCAGAAACAAATATTTGTGCCATTACTTTATCTCCAGCCATAAACGCTCAAAGAACAACTTTTTATTTACTCGCTCATTTTTTATTCAGCGACTTAGTCATAAACAGCTTAGAGTTGATAATAACTGTAATAATCTGTTCACCCAACTAGACTTAATATATAAAGGTTAAAAGTTCTTTCACCGAGTTCATATGTGAACTCAAGAGGACTGTAACCAAAACTTTATTATTCACTCTAAACAGGGAACAATAATAATGGAACCCTTCATCCTAGTCCTTTCAAAATATTATGTAGAATGCTTGCATCGTTGATTTTAATGTCTGGTGGAAAGGTTCCAAGGGGGAACTTATGGGATGGTAACGAATGGAAAACAGAATTAATTAATGAGCGAGAATTAATGGTCCTTATAGGGTAGCGTGTTGAGTAGTCCATCATAGTAAATAGGTAATGGTTTAGTCCTTGAAGAAGGTCCAACACAATCAATGATGAGTAGAGAAAACGACTCATCCAATAGAAATGTGCAAAAGTGAGAATGAGTCGGTATGGCAATTCCTAATGTAAGAAGTAACCGATTCTTTCATTTTGTATCATACAAAACATCTTTAATAATTTGCCCAGACACATTTGCCACCCAGATGTACACCCACAAGACTGTCTTAAGCTAATCCAAAGCTTGTTTATGAAAAGACTTGTTTATGAAAAGGCAATACAATATGGGTCTTCACAGTTTTAGTAAACCGAGGAGTAAAGTTGTCCATCAAAACACTGATGTTGTATTAATAGCAATGACTGAATGGCTTTGCTGATCATTAGAGACTGCATCATCTCTAATTCTTCCTTGAGATGAATCAGTGAATCTTTCTTTTATAAGATCCTAACTGGTGAGTATTGTAGTGGCGTCGGTGAGACCCTTGATACGGGTTAGGTTGAAATACATCACTAAATAGCATCTTTAGTCCAACATCATCAGTGTCTGCTGTAGGAGTATGGTATGAAGAATTTTTCTATTTCCTTACCATAGCACAGGTTACCACACTCAACGGGAAATAGATGGCATTATTCCTAAGCGCCTCTTCGTTGCCATTATTTATCACTAAGGGATCCTTAGAAATGATAAAACTCGTATAATGTCCTTTGCAATTAGAAGAGAATCTTTCATGGAAAATTTCTTTGGAATTCCTTTAATTTCCTCGTATAATTCCTTGTGTCTATGTTGAATATATGCAGAGAAACATTATTAATGTTCCCTCCATTAGCTTCTTGGAGGATATATATGTTCACAAGTTTTGCCTGATTCCGGAAATATTTTTTTTTAATGATAAAAACGCTTTTTTTTTTCATCAACACATCGGCCGTTTCCCACCAGAGGCGCACCTACACTACAATTATAAAAGTACAGTGTAGACACTGTACTTCCCATCTCCAGGACTCAAGTCCGGCCTACCAGTTTCCTTGAATCCCTTCATAAATATTACCTTCCTTACACTCCAATAGCACGTCAAGTCCTAAAAACCATTTGTCTCCATCTGCTCCTATTTAACATGCTCATGCACTCTTGCTGGAAGTCCAAGCCCCTCCCACACAAAACGTTCTTTGCCCCCTCCCTCCAACCTTTCCTAGGCCGACCCCTACCCCGCCGTCCTCCACTACACATTTATACACTCTCGAAGTCACTGAATTTCGTTCTACCCTCTCTACATGTCCAAACCATCTCTATAACCCCTCCTCAGCCCTCTGGACAATAGTTTTGGTAATCCTGCACCTCCTCCTAATCTCCAAACTATGGATTCTCTGCATTATATTCACACAACACATTGCCCTCATACATTACATCTCCAATACTTCCAGCCTTCTCCTTGTTGCAACATTCACAACCTATGCCTCACACCCATACAAGAGCGTTGGTATAACTATACTCTCATACATTCCCCTCTTTGCTTTCATGTATAAAGTTCTTTGTCTGCATACACTCCTCAGTGCACCACTCACGTTTTTCCCCTCGTCAACTCTGTGAGTCACCTCATCTTTCATAGACTCATCTGCTGACACGTCCACTCCTAAATATCTGAATACATTCACCTCCTCCATACTCTTTCTCCAATCTGATATCCAGTCTTCTGTTACCTATGTTTTTTATCCTCATCACATTTCTCTTTCCTATATTCACTTTTAATTTCCTTATTTTACATACCCTACCAAACTCATCTACCAACCTCTGCAGCTTCTCTTCAGAATCTCCCAAAAGCAGTGTCATCAGCGAAGATCAACTGTGACAACTCCCACTTTATGTTAGATTCTATATATTTTAACCCCAACACCCGAGCGTTCACTTCTCTTACAACTCCATCTATAAATATATTGAACAACCATGGTAACAACACACATCCCTGTCTAAGGCCTACTTTTAATTGGAAATAATCTCCCTCTCGCCTACATACCATAACTATCCTTGTACAGACTCCACTGCTTTCAGTAACCTTCCTCCTATTTCATACAGTTGCAACATCTGCCACATTTGCCCCCCAATCCACACTATCATACGCCTTTTCCAAATCCACAAATGCCACAAGAACCTCTTTACCTTTATCTAAACACTGTTCACCTCTGTGTCACTACAAACACTTGGTTCTACACACCCCATACCTTTCCTGAAGCCTTCTTGTTCATCTGCTATCCTGCTCTTCTTTCAATAACAACTCTACTATACACTTTTCCAGGAATGCTCAACAGACTTATTTCCCTATCATTTTTACTCTTTCTTTTGTCCCTGTTGCTTTTGTACAAAGGCACTATGCATGTTCTCTGCCAATCTCTAGGTACCTTACCTTCCATACATTTATTAAATAAAAACACTAACTACTCCAAAACTATATCCCCACCTGCTTTACCCCCTTTCATTGTACCCACTACCGCACGCACTTCCCCCACACTCACAACTGGCTCTTCCTCACTCCTACAAGATGTTATTCCTCCTTGGCCTCTACACAAAATCACAGTGTCCCTATCTTCATCAACATTTAACAATTCCTCAAAATATTCCCTCTATCTTCCTGATACCTCTAACTCTCTCTTTAATAACTCTCCTCTCCTATTTTTAACTAACTAATCCATTCCTTCCCTAGGCTCTCTCAACTATGTTGACTACCAAGTCGTCGGAGGACACTGTCTGGGAGGAAAATTCTGTTTTTCTTGAATAAAAATATGGGACCCAGAAGGATCAGCTGCTGAAAAAGGATAAGCTGTAAATGAAGCTGATTTTCATTTGTCGAAA
The DNA here is from genome assembly GCF_038502225.1 of Cherax quadricarinatus. Lineage (NCBI taxonomy): Eukaryota > Metazoa > Arthropoda > Malacostraca > Decapoda > Parastacidae > Cherax > Cherax quadricarinatus. The sequence goes on from NC_091368.1 coordinate 19,819,339, forward strand.
TAACATTTGGCTTTGGAGGAGGCAAGGGAATGCCCAGAAGCCATTGCATGGAATGTTTCTAAGGCCACATATCATAGCATATGGAGGGGCATCAACTCTTGTTAGCTTTGTACCGTTACTCTGTTTTAATTTATCTAACTCTTGAAAGTATTAAAGTTGTTAAGAGTAACTATGCTTAAAGGAAGAACAAATCTTGGCCCCCCTGAGCTAACATCTAAATATGTACCTCTTTAATTGTTGATCTGGTGTTCTCAGTGATTGCTTGAGTGACTGTAGCTCAGGTCGATATGGTTATCGAATCAAACCAGTTATGGTCTTGGCAGATAAAGAGTAAGAAACACTGCAGCGTGACCTACACCCTACTATCAGTATTGGACGTTTCTTATTTCCTGCCAGGAGAAGAGACTTTATGCCTCCTATCCACCTGTGGGAATATAATCCCTTGTAAATTAATCCTGATCTATGCAGCCGAATGTTTAGCCAGTTTCTAATGTTTATTGCACAGTGTGAAGTTCTCATAAACTCTTCCATATATCAAGTACTGAATAGATCACTGAAGTAGTGCATGGTAACTTCTTTAGATAAACGTTAATCCATGGTGTTCAGTGATATATGTCGTCCTGCTGCTACGGTAAATGAAAGAAACATGACCCGTAGCAAGGCTCCCACCTACGTCTCTACAATACTCACCCATGAGGATCTTATAAAGGAAGGAGTAACTGATTCATCTCTAGGCAGAATTAGAGATTCTGTCGTCACTAAGAGACAGGCAAAGACATTAAGTCATTGTATGGTTTTGTATACAAACAAGCTGGTCATATAATAAGTGAACTGTATGGGATTTAGCTTGATGACGTCTGCACATTCTGCAGCCATGTCCAGAATGTTCTTGGAGCCGACGATGTAACTGTAACGACACATGGACTGTAAGGGAATAGGTATGATGAGTATAATTACCCATAGGGGTTGTTGTGTCAGCATATTTCAGAAACTGATTGCTGATGATGCATACTGGTTTGGACTCAAAAGTCTACACCTCACTGTCGACAACAGGATAATTTCAAACCCCTTGTGACACAAGAACTGCGCAGTCCCTTGTATAACAAGTTGGTTTAAAACCTACCTTGCTCTTGTAGCGTGAGCTATGGTGTTGGATGCACCATCATCAACAGGTATTGGTGACTTGATAGAGGTTAAAGTGTCCTTGGATGTCAATATCTTCCACAATCTAGGAATATGCATACTGGTACACTATGTTCCACAAGATTTGTTCTTTTCAAAGTGATATAATTACAGGAAGCTGATACACACTTCTTTGTAATTGTTCTGCTGTGTCGATTGAGATTCTTTATGCACAAAAACGTGTGGTTCAGTGTTCTTTGTTCGTTATCCCAGCTTTAATGTTTTCCTTCCTGGGTTTAAAGTAATCTGAAACGCCACAGCGCCTCACGCCCTGCTGCCTCTAGCCATAAAGAAAAAGCTGATTTAAGCAAGTTTCCTTTCCTTCCCAAACTTCAACAAAAGCTATACTAGATGCTCGATTCCTTGACATGTCTCGATCACTGAGAGTTCATTATTGTTCTACATGTGAATAAAGTGAGGTAGAAGTTTCCCTGTACCTTTCCCGTTGTGGAAAGGTACAAGGAGAGAGACAAGGAGGTGACGTGACCTGTGGCTGGTACACACCGGTTAAGCATCTGCTTGTAATTAATTGATGTGGAATTAAACAAGATGCCATTGCCCCTTCTGAGAGGGCTAGGCCCCTCAAGGCTGAAAAGGGCTGAAGAGGGGCGATACCCCTCTCTTGGAGAAATTTCCTCTACAGTCATTGTTATTACAGCAACAGTCTTTTGAAAGACAAGTTTACTCCTCGGTCTACCTGAGTCTTTTCGTAAACAAGCTTTGGATTTAGCTAATGATATTCCCCTGGTTGGACATCTGGACGTGAAACAGTTTCTGGGCAAATTATTAAATTTTGTATGGTCCAAAACAAAAGAGTCGGTTACTTTTTACATTCTGGAGTTTATCTGGAGAGAGTTCCGGGGGTCAACGCCCCCGCGGCCCGGTCTGTGACCAGGCCTCCTTAGGTCAGTGTCCCAGGATGCGACCCACACCAGTCGACTAACACCCAGGTACCCATTTTACTGATGGGGAACATAGACAACAGGTTGAAAGAAACACGTCCAATGTTTCTACTCTGGCTGGGAATCGAACCCAGGCCCTCGCCGTGTGAAGCGAGAGCGTTAACCACCAGGCCACCAGGAATTATACCTGTCAAGTGACTGGCCAACCTACTCACTCACCAAGACCGGTTCCACTATTGTCTATTCCTGCTTTGTTTGAGTCATTTACTTGACTCAAACAAAGTTGTTCTTAGATCCTTTAAGGCTAAAGATAAAGTAATGGCATAAATTTTTATTCCTATTCTTGCTCTCCTAGTGAGATATATGGACCCATTATAAGACTTAAGAAAAGTAAATGATGTAAACTACGTACTTAGTTGAGCAAGAAAGGTATAAAATACCGACAATATGAAAGTTAAGACACATGTGCAACATCTGGATATCTTTATTGTAGACGTTTCGCCATCCAGTGGCTTTATCAATACAGATTCTAGGACATAATAGGAAGACAGTAGAACTATATACAAAAGATGAGGTAATCAGTCCCTCGGCCTTGGAGTTAGTGTTCACAGTGTTCCGCCTACCAGTGACTTTGCCCTCGTCTGCTGCCCGTCCCTATCCACTGATGCCTATATAACCGCCAGTCTTCTTGCCTTTGCTCCAGATTCTCCTCCACCACGATGCTGTGAACACTAACTCCAAGACTGATTACCTCATCTTTTGTATATAGTTCTACTGTCTTTCTATTATGTCCTAGAATCTGTATTGATAAAGCCACTGGATGGCGAAACGTCTACAATAAAGATATCCAGATGTTGCACATGTGTCTTAACTACGTACTTAGTTTGAACTCCAGGAGAGATAAAAAGAGAACACCAGTACGACGTAAATCAACTCATGGCATACAATAGTGATTCGTTTCCAGCGACTTTAGTTCTCTTGACATAAAATAAATTAACCTGGAGTTTACCTACTTCTGTCCAGATGTTCCTCGACGATATACATTAGGGGAACATAGTGTTGACATTGAAGTCTCAAACAGACTTCCAGTAGAATGAATCCTGATAAAAATAAACTATTTATTAGAAAATGGTTTGATCGAGAGAAAAAAAAGTAAGAATCCCTCTAAAATAATGTGTACTTTCATTTTAGTTCGACACTGACAGTACTACAAAAGAACTCAGCCACCATTGAAAATGAGGAATTAGCTATGACGTTATATAATAAACTACCAAATACCTCTGATATACATTAACACCATGGAAAATAAAAATGACTGAATCACGCAGTGCGGTCTCCTCATTCAACCTTTTCATATCATAATTTCACATTAAAGGTCTCCTTTCTCCCTCCCTCTCTCTCTCTCTGTCTCTCTATGAGGTATTACCACACGATGGTTTTCATCACCACGTTGCTCCAGAATTTCGCAGTATATTTCCTCATAGTTGAAGTCTCCCATGAACAGTAGTATTAGTGTTCTCAGTGGTACACACACAGCTGCCTCTTGTGTAGTGTATGTGATGGGTGAGTGTAATAACCTAATTGTTATTACATGGGTCTGCCTCTTCTCTAGTCGCCGCTAGGTCCACTCTCTCCTTGCTCCATGAGCTTTATCATACCTCTTCGTGAAGCTAAATGAGGATTCTACCTCCACTATCTCACTCTCCTGACTGCTCCACTTCCTGACAAATCCTTGACAATAGAAATACTTCCTAATATCCCTGTGACTCATCTGAGTCTTCAACGTCCAATTGTGACCCCATGTTATGTCCCATCTCTGGAACATCCTATTTCTGTCCACCTTTTAGAGCCCTCTCAGTATTTTATATGTTGTTATTATGTCCTCCCTGTTCCTCCTCTCCAGTTTCGTCAGGTCAGTTTCCCTTAATATCTAATAGGACATGTCCCTTAGCTCTGGTTTGATAGTCGTCCGTATGCTGCAACAGTTATTTGGCTGATGTGCGCCTCAGAAGAAATGTTCGTTATTATACTCACCCCATGATCCTTTTCCTTGAGTAAGGTTTGTAATCTTTGATCCTCTAGACTATACTCTGACTGCGGTCTTCTTTGTCCTTCCCCAATGTTCATGATTTTGCACTTGGTGAAGTTGAACTCCAGGAGCCCGTTACTGAACCAGGCCTACAGCCTACCCGGATCCCTTTGTAGTCGTGCCTGATCCTCCTTCGATTGAATTCTCCACATTAACTTCACATCGTCTGCAAACAGGGACACTTCTGAGTCTACTCCTTCTGTCATGTAATTTACATATACCAGAAGCAGCACCGGTCCTAGGACTGCCCCCTTTGGAACCCCATTCGCCACAGGCACCAACTGTGACACCTCGTCATGCAGCGTGACTTGCTGATGCCTTCCCATCAAGAATTTTCTGATCCAATCCAGTGCCTTCCCTGTTATACCTGCCTGGTCCTCAAGCTTTTGCATTAATCTCTTGTGTGGAATTGTGTCAAAAGCATTCTTACAGCCCATGAAAATGCAGTCTTCCCACCCCTCCCTCTGTTGTCTTATTGCTGTCGCCTTGTCGTAGAACTCTAGCAGGTTTGTGACACACTATTTTCCATCCCAGAAATCGTTCTGGTTGTTGTTGATAAGCTCATTCTTTTCTAGGTGCTCCACCACTCTTCTCATGATAATCTTCTCTATGATTTTGCATACTATGCATGTCAGTGTTATTGATTTGTAGTTTAGTGTCTGTCTCTTGTTTTTTAAAAATTGGGACTACATTTGCTGTCTTCCATACCTCAGGGAGCTGCCCAGTTTTGAAGATTGTTGTTAATGGTACACAGAGTGCCTCTGTTTCGACTCTCAAGGCCCAGGGAGAGATATGCGGCCCCATCGCCTTTGAGGTATCTATTTCTCTTAGCAGCCTCCTCACCTCACCCTCAGTTGTACATATTGTGTCTAGCACTTAGTGGTGTACCCCACCACTCATTGTTTCGGGAACTGTTTCTGTCTCCACTGCGAATACTTCTTTAAATCTCATGTTGAGCTCCTCACATTCTTCACGGTCATTTCTTGCGATCTTGCCTCCTCCTTTCCTCAGGCTGATTACCTGGTCCTTGTCTGTTGTTTTCCTCCTGATGTGGCTGTACTACAGTTTCGGGTCGGACTTGGCTTTCGCTGCTATATCATATTTGTATTGCCGCTTGGCCTCCTTCCTTACATGTGCATATTCATTTATGGCTCTTCTACTACTCACCTTATTCTCCTGGGTCCTTTGTGTCCCATACTTCTTCCATTCTCTTGTGCATTTAGCTCTGACCTCTCTATATCTCTGGGTGAACCAAGGGTTCTTTCTGGCCTTCCGTTATTTCTGTTGCTTTGGGTACAAGCCTCTCTTCTGTCGCCTTGCATATTGTTGTCACATATTCCATCATCTCATTTACTGATTTCCCTGCCAGTTCTATGTCCCACTGAACCTCTTGCAAGAAGTTCCTAAAGCCTGTGTGGTCCCCTCTCTTGTAGTTTAGACTTCCTCCACTCTGCCCCTTTTGCTTCCCTCTCCTCTAGTAACTCTGTTTATTAGAAGCTCAGAACCACGATGATCACTAGGCCCAAGGGCCCTTTCATATGTGATGTCCTCAATGTCTACACTACTTAAGGTGAATTCTAGGTCCAGTCATTCTGGTTCATCTCTCTCTGGTAGTGTTCCTAACGTGTTGATGAATGACGTTTTCCTGAACCACCTCCATCATATTTACCCTTCACGTTTCTTGACTCCCTTGTGGCTCCAGGTTTTCCCAGTCGATTTCTTGTGGGTTGAAGTCACCCATATAGGCCTTTCTGGCCACTTCAGCCAGTGTTTCAACCATTGCTCTGTTACCCTCATCATATTCTTGTCTTAGCCTAATACTATTCTGTGTGTAGTTTATACATCACTGCAACTAAAACCGTGGGACCTCAAGTCTGAAGTGTTCATAAATAACTAAAACGGCACAATACCGTGACTAGAACGATACACAAATAATCCGCACATAGAAGAGAGAAGCTTACGACGACGTTTCGGTCCGAACTGGACCATTTACAAACTCACATTAACGAGAAGTAGAGCAGTATTTGACTGGTTCCTCATTCTTACTTCCCCACTACTACTTCCTTCCACCTTCGCTACTACTTCTACCACTACTACTACTATTACTACTACTACTACTACTACTACTACTACTACTACTACTACTTCTACTACCACTTCCCGCCTATATATACCCGTTCTGCTCTACTTCTCGAATCGAAACGTCGTCGTAAGCTCCTCTCTTCTATGTGCGGGTTATTTGTGTATTGTTCCAGTAACGGTATTGTGCCTTTTTGTTATTTATGGACCCCGCAGTTAAGCGTCATATTCTTTCCAACTTTTTTAATGTTCTTCCCTCTTTTAAACCCCTCTTTTGATCTTATGAGTCTGCTCTTATTGCTACCCGGCGTCGTAAGAATCAGCTTCGCTTCCTACGTGACTGTCTTGCTGAACAAGTTCTACCCCCTTCCTTCTCCCACTTCCTGAAAACCAACCCACTGGGCACTCCCTTTCCTGATCATGCCCGTCTCCTACTTCAACAGCTCATTCTTTCTACGAAGTCTCAGGTTGAAGATGCCTTCTCTACTTTCCGTCAGCGTCAACGTGCTCTCTTTGTGGCCCTACCACAAGATCTCTGTAACCTTCTCTCCATCATTGCCTTTGACACTGCTCGCCTGAATACACAAATTCATTCCTCTAAACTACAGAAAAAACTTCAACGTCTCATCTCAGCTAGCCCTTGGTCTAAATTCTCCCTCACTGACTGTATTACTAACTTGTCTTCTGTCTCACTCTCTCAGTATGAGCTTGAACTTCTTGGTTTTGGTCTTTCCTTTGCCACTTCACCTGCCCCTCGCGCTGGTATTGCCCTGATTACCTCTTTTGATTCTTTTTCTCTGTCTCGCTCCCGTAATCTTCCAGACTTGTCCACTTTTCGTGACGCTCTCCTTCCTGCTCTTGTTAGCCTGTTTTCTAAGAACCACCACCTTCCGCGCCGTTACCAACTTGCCCTTTCTTCTCTTATATCTAACACTAACATTGTCATACTATCTTCTGACAAAGGTAATTCGGTAGTTATCCTTGATCGCGAGGATTATCTCCGTAAAGCTGATGTCTTGCTCTCTGACTCACGTACCTACACTCCTCTCGTTTCCAACCCTCTTGATCGCATGAAGAGAACTTTCAACAAGAAACTAAGGACTCTCTCCGACCTCTGTCCTCCTGACTTTGACCTTTTTCACCGGTTTCGTGTCATCTGTCCCTCGCTTCCCTATTTCTATGACCTTCCGAAAACTCATAAATCTGACATTCCTCTACGTCCTATCATATCCTCTAGACTCTAGAGGTTCTGTCTCTTATTCTCTTGCTTCTTGGCTGGCCAAAACCCTCACTCCTTTTCTTGGTACTTTTTCTCCTGCCTACCTCCGTCACTCTCAAGACTTCATTGAACGGGTTTGCTCTCTCCCGACCTGTAAGATGCTTAGTCTTGACGTTGAGTCTCTCTTCACCAATGACCCTCTTGATGATGTCAATGATTTTCTTAGAGAGAAGGCCTGTGAATGGTTTCTTCATCTCCCTATACCTATTAATGTCTTTCTTGGACTTATCCGCCTTTGTGTGGACTCTAATTACTTTTCCTTCCATGGGAAATATTATTCTCAAACGTTCGGTGTGGCTATGGGCTCTCCTCTCTCTCCTGTTCTTGCTAATCTTTACATGGAATACTTCGAGTCTGTTCTTCCTACTATTAATGTGCGCCCTTCACTCTGGCTCCGCTATGTGGATGACATCTTTGCTCTGTGGCCTCATGACTCCAGTCTCTTCCAACCTTTTCTTGAAGCTCTTAATAATCTTGCGCCTTCCATTAAGTTTAAAGCTGAATGGGAATCTAATTCCTTGCTTCCATTCCTTGATGTACATTTTCACCGCTCAGATACGGGTTTTTCCTTTTCCGTTTACCGAAAACCTATGCACAGTGGCATGTACATTCACTACTTTTCCTATCATGCTTCCCCTGTCAAGAGAAGTGTTCTTATTTCCCTCTTTCTCCGTGTTCTCATCTGTGATCCTCAGTTCCTTTTCCCGTCTTGGCTACCCTTCCCATTTCATAGACTCTGCCCTCTCACGTGCTAAACATAATTTCTTCTCTCCCAAACTCTCTACTCCTGGGAACTCTTCTGTCCTCTGCCTTCCCTACATTTCCGGTCTTTCTAATCTCAACAACTCTCTCAGTTCCTTAGACATCAAGCTTACTTTCCGCCAGACTAACACTTTTCGCACTAATCCCGTTCATACCTCTCCTCCCTTTCCTGATGTTCCTGGTGTCTACACTATTTCTTGCTCCTCCTGTCCTCTTCAATACTTTGGAGAAACTGACCGATCTCTTTCTGACAGACTTAGGGAGCAGCACAAAAATAGTGTTAGGCTTGCCGACATTAACAATGCTCTTTTCTGTCACGTCAGAGATCACAGCCATCCTATTGACTGGTCTTCTGCTAAAACTGTCTTCCCTACTTTTAACTTTAACAGTCGCCGTCTGGTCGAATCCTCCCTAATACACAACTTTCCTTGTATGAATCTTAGTCGTGGCTTCGTCTCTGTAGATGCCTTCCTCTCCCACTACATTGTAAAATGCTCCAAACTTCAGAACACCCGTGACTTAACCTGATTTCTCCTATTTCTTTCTCTCCTTCTTCCCCTTTCCTCTTTCCTTTCTCTCTTCTGGGTTGTCTTTCTTTCCTCTGCTTTGTTTCTGTTCCTTCATTATTTATTTTATTTTATTATTTACCCCCCCCACCTCTGTGTTCTCGCTCTCCCTCTGTGGGCACCTAGCTCCTTTGTGGGCACCTAGCTCCCTTGTGGGCACCTAGCTTCCTTGCAGTGCTCTCCTATCTTAGTATTTGACTGGTTCCTCCTTCTTACTTCCCCACTACTACTTCTTTCCACCTCCACTACTACTTCTACCACTTCTACTACTACTACTTCCACTACCACTTCCCGCCTATATATACCCGTCTGCTCTACTTCTCGTTAGAATGACTTTGTAAATGGTCAAAGTCGGACCGAAACGTCGTCGCAAGCTCCTCTCTTCTATGTGCGGGTTATTTGTGTACTGAAGTGTTCATATTATATAGTTTCTTGCTTCTCTACTGTCTCCTCTCTCCAGCTCCTCAAAATCCCATTGGTTTTTGATGAGCAGTGCCACTCCTCCATCCCCTCTGTTCTTTCTGCCTTTCCTCAGGATATGATATCTAATTGGAAAGATGGCATCTGTAGTCCTTCCTGTGAGCTTGGTTTCTCTTGAGAGCTATGATGTGTGGTGATGCCTCTTTGATTTTTTCGTGCCACTCCTCCCATTTAATCATGATTCCATCAATGTTGGTGTGCCATACGTTTAATTTCCTCTCAAAAACTGCATTCATCAGGGTTTGTGGCTATTGAGGGAGTGAGGACCTGGAAGGGTGCTGAGGGATTCTACTGCATAGTGCCGGGTGGGGGCTGTGAGTGTGGCTTTTGGTTTGTACTGGGGTAGTGTGTTTGAGGGCTTCTGAGGGTGGTTGTGTGTGTGTTTACACTTGTTGCTCTGCCCACTCTGGTTGTCCTCTGATCGCTCTGTCTTTAATTCACCTTCTAGCCCCTTTCGTTGCTGTGTCCTGTCCCTCAGCTGCAGTCATTCGGTTCTCGTTCTGTCTCAGTCTAGGAACACCCTCATGCATGTTGATTCTTTGAGCCATGGTTTCTCCTGCAGGATCCTGTTCTGCACGGTTTCTGTCTTGAAAATCAGTTTGACTGGCCGTTTTCTCCTCTTTGAGTAACCACCTACTCTCTGAAAATTTATTATCTCAGGCTTGTGCGCCCCGCCTATTTCTTTGATGATGTTTTCTCTCTCTTATTTTTCTTTCTACCATTTTTCACTGTGTGTCCTCCCTTTGCTCTCCTGAAGCACATGAACAAAGACTGACCTCTCCCTCTTCTCTCATTGCCTTCCCTCTGTTTCTCTGGGTCTCATTTGTACACAGCCATTGTCTCAATAATTATGTCCTGTAACTCTTGATGGCATGGCTGTGCCTCTGCATGGGACCCATCATCTTCTCTACCTGCACCCCCTCCCTTACTTGCTGCTATCGCTGTGCCCAGCAGCTTGCCCTCTTTATTCCTTGGCTTTGCTTGATGGCCTGATAGGGCCTTAGCATAAGTCTTGTTTTGTTCCTTTCCATTGGGCCCTTCATTTAATACAGGTGTACCTGCTTCAGATGTCATGTCTCCTCTGGTCACTGTCCCCGTAACTCGAATCAGCATATTTACCTTTTTTACCGTATCTTGGTTTCCATAGCTTCAGCTCGAGGCTCTCATTTCTTCTTTGCTTCCATTCTCATCTCCATTTTCGCAGAAAACTCACCTAGTTTGTTCTCCCACTCTTGTTCCATCATTTTACATTGCTCTTCCATCAATTCTTCCTTTCCAGGCCAATCTTCCTCTGATCAATTGAGTCTTTAACTTCCCCTTTGGGGTCTCATATATTATTTTTAATGGACTAGGTTTCGTAGTGTGTGTGTGTGTATATATATGTTGTTTATGTGTGTGTGTGTGTTGTTTGTGTGACTGTGTGTATGTGTGTGTTGATTATGTGCATGTGTGTGTGAGTGCTTGTGTGTGTGCTGTGAGTGTGTATGTGCTCTGTTTGTGTATGCTGTGTGTGCTCTTGTGTGTGTGTGTGTGTGTGTGTGTACTCATCACTTTGTGGTCACAGGAGTTGATTCACAGCTCCTGACGTCTTCGCTGGTCGCAACTATGTCCACTCTCTCCCTGCACCTTGATTACCATAGGGAAGCGCTATACCCGTATGAATTATACAGCGTCTGGAGAATGGGGGGGACAGAAGGTATTCAGGATTAATTCAAGGAATTGGAGCACAGTCCCAGGTTCCTAGATCAAGATTCCCTCACCAGCTTCAACAAACCTCTCTTGATGGGCTCTGTTCCTTCAGATTCACCGTGCGTGTGTGTGTGCAGATGTATTTACATCTTGGTAACGGTGAAATGTCTAAATGTTTTCATCTAAACTATATTATTTCTAAACCCTGCATATGACCGAAACTTGCCGAAGTAAAAGATCAAGAACATTTATCAAGAGTTTGGAGAAACATGACAATGTAGCTGAAGTTAGAGGAAGAAAAGGTGTCAGGAATGCAAATTAGGTAAGCAAACCTCTCGTGGATTTGCATATGTTTGATTATTTACTCCACATATGCGTTAAATATCTTTAAAAGTAAAAATTATGCTGGCTAGAGGAATATCAAAAGAAATATTATATACGATTACTAGTTAAGTGCTTATTGAGGCTTTAAAAGTAATAATTCTCCTTTAAGGTGGTAGTGTAATTTCTGGAATTGTTTCCACATGAGAATCACTCAAGGTAATTGCATCAATCATCACATCAGTAGCTAATAAAGTCTGTAATGATATTCTTAAAATGCCTTTAACTGTCACTATTTTATTTACTGGTGTTATTACCCAGCTGAGGCTGGTATGTAGATAGCTGCCAATGTTCCCCACACCAGTAGATGGTATGGTAAGCGCTGGTATTTCTTCCCACACATTAAGGCTGTATATTGTCTGCTGGTAGATTTCCAACAGTTACGTTCATATGTCAGTTTCTTTATATATTACCACACCTGTAGCTAGTATTTAATAGAATTCTTCACTTTCTCTTGCCATGAATTCTAACCCCACCTGTACTATGGTTAAAACCTACCACTACAAGTCCTGTGCTGGCTAGACATATTTTAGCAGGTTATTTACTCCCCCCCCCCCATTCTTATTTATTCCTGTTTTCCATTTATACACCTCAATCATACATATTCCCTTTAATTCTACACCTTTCTACACAGTGCAAATTAAGTGCCTCAGTCTGTCCTCGTAGGACAGATTTCTGATACACGGGATCAACTTTGTCATCCTCCTTTGTACGTTTTCCATCGCATTTATATACATTCTATAATAGGGTTACCAGAACTTGAAGAATAACCTCTGAGGACTCATGTTTATTTTACTTCTAGATATGAAGCCAAGAATTATATTCGCTTTATTGCGAACTCTTACTCACTGATACCTTGGTTGTAGCTTACTACTAACCAGAAGAGTTCGATGTATAGGAATATTTTCAAGGGAGTTTACCTGGAGAGAGTTCCGGGGGTCAATGCCCCCGCGGCCCCGTCTGTGACCAGGGAGGTGAATTAAACTGTAGATATTATGAAGTCTTCAATATGGCGTATTGAATAGTTCATATGATAATTATTCCTGTGGCTACTGATTTTGTCGTGGCTCTTCATAGAGTCAGTATTAACACTTGACTTGATACTGTGTTTACTCTATAAAATACGATTGTCAATTGAGGAGGCAGTAGACTGGTGTCATGACGCCGCTGCCAGCAGTGTGGTGTCATGACGCCGCTGCCACCAGTCTGGTGTCATGACGCCGCTGCCAGCAGTGTGGTGTCATGACGCCGCTGCCAGCAGTGTGGTGTCATGACGCCGCTGCCAGCAGTGGGGTGTCATGACGCCGCTGCCAGCAGTGTGGTGTCATGACGCCGCCGCCACCAGTCTGGTGTCATGACGCCGCTGCCACCAGTCTGGTGTCATGACGCCGCTGCCACCAGTCTGGTATCATGACGCCGCTGCCACCAGTCTGGTGTCATGACGCCGCTGCCACCAGTCTGGTGTCATGACGCCGCTGCCACCAGTCTGGTGTCATGACGCCGCTGCCACCAGTCTGGTGTCATGACGCCGCTGCCACCAGTCTGGTGTCATGACGCCGCTGCCAGCAGTGTGGTGTCATGACGCCGCTGCCAGCAGTGTTGTGTCATGACGCGGCTGCCACCAGTCTGGTGTCATGACGCCGCTGCCACCAGTCTAGTGTCATGACGCCGCTGCCACCAGTGTGGTGTCATGACGCCGCTGCCACCAGTCTGGTGTCATGACGCCGCTGCCACCAGTCTGGTGTCATGACGCCGCTGCCACCAGTCTGGTGTCATGACGCCGCTGCCACCAGTCTGGTGTCACGACGCCGCTGCCAGCAGTCTGGTGTCATGACGCCGCTGCCACCAGTCTGGTGTCATGACGCCGCTGCCACCAGTCTGGTGTCATGACGCCGCTGCCACCAGTCTGGTGTCATGACGCCGCTGCCAGCAGTCTGGTGTCATGACGCCGCTGCCACCAGTCTGGTGTCACGACGCCGCTGCCAGCAGTCTGGTGTCATGACGCCGCTGCCACCAGTCTGGTGTCATGACGCCGCTGCCACCAGTCTGGTGTCATGACGCCGCTGCCACCAGTCTGGTGTCATGACGCCGCTGCCAGCAGTGTGGTGTCATGACGCCGCTGCCAGCAGTGTGGTGTCATGACGCCGCTGCCAGCAGTGTGGTGTCATGACGCCGCTGCCACCAGTGTGGTGTCATGACGCCGCTGCCACCAGTCTGGTGTCATGACGCCGCTGCCACCAGTCTGGTGTCATGACGCCGCTGCCACCAGTCTGGTGTCATGACGCCGCTGCCACCAGTCTGGTGTCATGACGCCGCTGCCACCAGTCTGGTGTCATGACGCCGCTGCCACCAGTCTGGTGTCATGACGCCGCTGCCACCAGTCAACAATGTTTGGGTCTAGGTATATTAACTATTTATCTCCATTCAGGAGAATTCATATTGAATATAAACTAATATATTAACTTTGCGAGTTGAATATTAAGAGTTGAATATTAAGAGTTGAATATTAAGAGTTGAATATTAAGAGTTGAATATTAAGAGTTGAATATTAAGAGTTGACTATTAAGACTTGAATATTAAGAGTTGAATATTAAGAGTTGAATATTAAGAGTTGAATATTAAGAGTTGAATATTAAGAGTTGAATATTAAGAGTTGAATATTAAGAGTTGAATATTAAGAGTTGAATATTAAGAGTTGAATATTAAGACTTGAATATTAAGAGTTGAATATTAAGAGTTGAATATTAAGAGTTGAATATTAAGAGTTGAATATTAAGAGTTGAATATTAAGAGTTGACTATTAAGACTTGAATATTAAGAGTTGAATATTAAGAGTTGAATATTAAGAGTTGAATATTAAGAGTTGAATATTAAGAGTTGAATATTAAGAGTTGACTATTAAGACTTGAATATTAAGAGTTGAATATTAAGAGTTGAATATTAAGACTTGAATATTAAGAGTTGAATATTAAGAGTTGAATATTAAGAGTTGACTATTAAGAGTTGAATATTAAGAGTTGAATATTAAGAGTTGAATATTAAGAGTTGAATATTAAAAGTTGAATATTAAGAGTTGAATATTAAGAGTTGAATATTAAGAGTTGAATATTAAGAGTTGAATATTAAGAGTTGAATATTAAGAGTTGAATATTAAGAGTTGAATATTAAGAGTTGAATATTAAGAGTTGAATATTAAGACTTGAATATTAAGAGTTGAATATTAAGAGTTGAATATTAAGAGTTGACTATTAAGAGTTGAATATTAAAAGTTGAATATTAAAAGTTGAATATTAAGAGTTGAATATTAAGAGTTGAATATTAAAAGTTGACTATTAAGAGTTGACTATTAAGAGTTGAATATTAAAAGTTGACTATTAAGAGTTGAATATTAAAAGTTGACTATTAAGAGTTGACTATTAAGAGTTGAATATTAAAAGTTGACTATTAAGAGTTGACTATTAAGAGTTGAATATTAAAAGTTGAATATTAAAAGTTGACTATTAAGAGTTGACTATTAAGAGTTGAATATTAAAAGTTGACTATTAAGAGTTGAATATTAAAAGTTGACTATTAAGAGTTGACTATTAAGAGTTGAATATTAAAAGTTGAGAGCAAAGTTAATCAAATTTATAATATTGTTTAATGAAGATAAGTACGATAATTACGTCACCCCCCTCCCTCCCCTCCCCCAGAATTACGTCACCCCCCTCCCTCCCCTCCCCCAGAATTACGTCACCCCCCTCCCTCCCCTCCCCCAGAATTACGTCACCCCCCTCCCTCCCCTCCCCCAGAATTACGTCACCCCCCCTCCCTCCCCTCCCCCAGAATTACGTCACCCCCCTCCCTCCCCTCCCCCAGAATATGGTAAATATGGGAAAAAAATTATATTGACAATGATCAATTAGTTACGCAAATATCAACTTATAATTTGCAAAAGAATATAAATTTTTTTCCTATATAATTTATGAAGCAATATCTCTCTAACTGATAAAACTCTTATAATAGTTATTAACGAATAATGATCTGCAAAATATATATTTTTCATTGTGATATCATGAATAATGATGAATGTACTGTCTGCTGGTCTAGTAGGCAGGTTAATAATAATGAAACTACAGTTGACAAGACCTAGAACAATGCCAATAATTTTAGTTAGTATGTCCCAGATTAGAATTTATTAATTTATACATTAGCTAGTATTTTTTATAAGCACTTATTTATAGATCGTGTATTATCTATCCTATAAATAATAGATATCTCGAAAAGGAATCGAACTTTCAAAGGGTTGCCTCGCGATTTTTGGTGCCCAATAAATTACCTTATATATATTTTAGCCATTCCATGGCTGATGCGTCTCAGGATCCGGACTGTACTTGTTAAGTTTTGGTTTAGTGAAGGGAAATATCTGGACAGTAAATTAAAATACTAAACTTTGAATTACTGGGATTTAATAAACCACAGAATGACTCTTCAGATCAGCAGCAAATTATCAGCACTTGTGTGTGTCCCCTGAATACTTTAACAATGTCTTGTCTTTCAATTATATAATATTATCGCTTTTCTTTATTATTAATAAAGATTAGCGGGTATTCTCCCGGCCCGGGCCTTTTCCAAGTGGTGGCCCGGCCTTGGCTCCCTCTTTAGGGAGTGTCTGAGACCTAAGTCTCCCATGGGAGGAGGCACAAGTACCTCCTCATCTTTGGGACCAACTGTCCCCAGGCCTAGCCACAAGCTAGGCCTCTCTGGTCTGCCATCCCCTCCCCAAGGGGACAAATGGGAATGACAGTCTTATGAGCTAAAGGCTCGGGCTCAGGCACCTACCCTACCCTACAAGGGCTGGGCATGGTGTCGATATATCGCTATTGCATTCCTATAAGAATGTTAGTCAGTATGTTGCACTATTTAGATATAAATCTGAAATTGTTATGGAATTATCAAGCTGTGCTGTCTGACCCTTGTAGGTTTAGTGATTACTTACGATAATAATAATAATAATAATAATAATAATAATAATAATAATAATAATAATAATAATAATAATAATAATAATAATTACTATGTATAGGTTAACGGAACAATAGACAAGTTAATGTGCGCTCTGCTCAATTCTATAAAAATCTTCCCCGAAACTGTCTGTGTGTAGAACTTTGTTTCCGATCCACTTGGAAGCTTCAACACTTTTGTGTCCTACATAGACGAGGTGTACTACATAGACGAGGTGTCCTACATAGACGAGGTGTACTATTGTTTAAGTTAGCATTTCATTGATGGGAAGACACTAAACTTATAGGTGTCATGCAGTGCCTGGGAGAATGGAATGCATTCAAAATAGGTTAAAGGAATTGGACCACAGGACCACAGGTCCAGGTCCAAGGAATTGGACCACAGGTCCAATTCCTTGGATCGAGAACCCTTCAGTTGCATAATAAACATAATAAAGTAACTAAACTGACTGGATATTGTTTAAAGAGATATATGTTATCTTGACTCTTCTAATATCCACATGACATAGTGTTATTTTACCATTTACAAATTTGCATTACTTGGCCTTGATGTTGATCAGGGGCTCTTGATCCAAGGAAATAAACGTAGCTTCCTTTCCTTGGATTCCATCTAAATTCTTCTCTTTCATAAAATGTATGAAACGTTTTAACTGGTTGAGGTAGAGTAGGTGCACAATGTTGTTTTAACTGGTTGAGGTAGAGTAGGTGCACAATGTTGTTTTAATTGGTTGAGGTAGAGTAGGTGCACAATGTTGTTTTAACTGGTTGAGGTAGAGTAGGTGCACAATGTTGTTTTAACTGGTTGAGGTAGAGTAGGTGCACAATGATGTTTTAATTGGTTGAGGTAGAGTAGGTGCACAATGATGTTTTAATTGGTTGAGGTAGAGTAGGTGCACAATGATGTTTTAATTGGTTGAGGTAGAGTAGGTGCACAATGATGTTTTAATTGGTTGAGGTAGAGTAGGTGCACAATGTTGTTTTAATTGGTTGAGGTAGAGTAGGTGCACAATGATGTTTTAATTGGTTGAGGTAGAGTAGGTGCACAATGTTGTTTTAACTGGTTGAGGTAGAGTAGGTGCACAATGATGTTTTAATTGGTTGAGGTAGAGTAGGTGCACAATGTTGTTTTAACTGGTTGAGGTAGAGTAGGTGCACAATGTTGTTTTAACTGGCTCAGGTAGAGTAGGTGCACAATGTTGTTTTAACTGGCTCAGGTAGAGTAGGTGCACAATGTTGTTTTAACTGGCTCAGGTAGAGTAGGTGCACAATGTTGTTTTAACTGGTTGAGGTAGAGTAGGTGCACAATGTTGTTTTAACTGGTTGAGGTAGAGTAGGTGCACAATGTTGTTTTAACTGGTTGAGGTAGAGTAGGTGCACAATGTTGTTTTAACTGGCACAATGATGTTTTAATTGGTTGAGGTAGAGTAGGTGCACAATGTTGTTTTAACTGGCTCAGGTAGAGTAGGTGCACAATGTTGTTTTAACTGGTTGAGGTAGAGTAGGTGCACAATGTTGTTTTAATTGGTTGAGGTAGAGTAGGTGCACAATGATGTTTTAAATGGCTCAGGTAGAGTAGGTACACAATGATGTTTTAACTGGTTGTGGTAGAGTAGGTGCACAATGTTGTTTTAACTGGTTGAGGTAGAGTAGGTGCACAATGATGTTTTAACTGGTTGAGGTAGAGTAGGTGCACAATGATGTTTTAACTGGTTGAGGTAGAGTAGGTGCACAATGATGTTTTAACTGGTTGAGGTAGAGTAGGTGCACAATGATGTTTTAATTGGTTGAGGTAGAGTAGGTGCACAATGATGTTTTAACTGGTTGAGGTAGAGTAGGTGCACAATGATGTTTTATTTGGTTGAGGTAGAGTAGGTGCACAATGTTGTTTTAACTGGCTCAGGTAGAGTAGGTGCACAATGATGTTTTAACTGGTTGAGGTAGAGTAGGTGCACAATGTTATTTTAACTGGTTGAGGTAGAGTAGGTGCACAATGTTGTTTTAACTGGCTCAGGTAGAGTAGGTGCACAATGTTGTTTTAACTGGCTCAGGTAGAGTAGGTGCACAATGATGTTTTAACTGGTTGAGGTAGAGTAGGTGCACAATGATGTTTTAATTGATTGAGGCAGAGTAGGTGCACAATGTTGTTTTAATTGGTTGAGGTAGAGTAGGTGCACAATGTTGTTTTAACTGGTTGAGGTAGAGTAGGTGCACAATGTTATTTTAATTGGTTGAGGTAGAGTAGGTGCACAATGTTATTTTAACTGGTTGAGGTAGAGTAGGTGCACAATGTTGTTTTAACTGGCTCAGGTAGAGTAGGTGCACAATGATTTTTAACTGGTTGAGGTAGAGTAGGTGCACAATGATGTTTTAACTGGTTGAGGTAGAGTAGGTGCACAATGATGTTTTAACTGGTTGAGGTAGAGTAGGTGCACAATGATGTTTTAACTGGTTGAGGTAGAGTAGGTGCACAATGATGTTTTAACTGGCTCAGGTAGAGTAGGTGCACAATGTTGTTTTAACTGGCTCAGGTAGAGTAGGTGCACAATGTTGTTTTAACTGGCTCAGGTAGAGTAGGTGCACAATGTTGTTTTAACTGGCTCAGGTAGAGTAGGTGCACAATGTTGTTTTAACTGGCTCAGGTAGAGTAGGTGCACAATGTTGTTTTAACTGGCTCAGGTAGAGTAGGTGCACAATGTTGTTTTAACTGGCTCAGGCAGAGTAGGTGCACAATGTTGTTTTAACTGGTTGTGGTAGAGTAGGTGCACACTGGTGTTTTAACTGGCTCAGGTAGAGTAGGTGCACACTGATGTTTTAATTGGCTCAGGTAGAGTAGGTGCACACTGATGTTTTAACTGGTTGAGGTAGAGTAGGTGCACACTGATGTTTTAACTGGTTGAGGTAGAGTAGGTGCACACTGATGTTTTAACTGGTTGAGGTAGAGTAGGTGCACACTGATGTTTTAACTGGTTGAAGCAGAGAAGGTGCACAATATAGTTTTCTCTGCCTCTTCAACTCGGTGTTATATTTCTCATGCTCATCTGTTTTCCTCACAAGTTTCACCGTCACTCTAGGTTGTATAGATTTTACACTGAAAATTGCATTTAATAATTTAGAATCCGTCAATTAACCATAAAATGTTTCTTACGTGAGAAACAACTCACTTTAATTTTCTTGCAATATCATAAGTAGAAGATAGACAATGTTTTATATATGTCTATTATTAGCTAATATTTTATTTGTAATTGTGGGATAGATAGAACTATATGAAACAAAGAAAAGAGGAAGAATTACGGGTAAATAGATCGTTTTATCTGGAGTTTATCTGGAGAGAGTTCCGGGGGTCAACGCCCCCGCGGCCCGGTCTGTGACCAGGCCTCCTTAGGTCAGTGTCCCAGGATGCGACCCACACCAGTCGACTAACACACAGGTACCCATTTTACAGATGGGGAACATAGACAACAGGTGGAAAGAAACACGTCCAATGTTTCTACTCTGGCTGGGAATCGAACCCAGACCCTCACCGTGTGAAGCGAGAGCGTTAACCACCAGGCCACCATAAACTTTTCATCATAAATGTTGGATTATGCACCAGTGAGCCACAAAATATCCTTAGTTGAAAAAAAATTCTTATTAATTAATATAAAAGTTATTTGGCGAAAAATTCATGACATGATGCCCTGCTCCTTAGAAAAAGACACTATAATGGGGACTGAGGGTAATTTATTCAAAATGGCTAAAAATCTTTACATCAGACCCTTAAAGTTTTCTATTTACTAGGAAATGACAGTTAAGTACCTGGCTTCCATTATCAAAGCTAATTATTTTAAATCAAAATTCGATCAAAATTAAAACAGCGTGAGTTCGCAGGCAGACATGGAGTCGCCACTGTTAAATAATACGAAGTTGGGATCCATAAGGTTCCTTAAGGGAGGCGTAGGGCAAAATCCCTAACTCGGTTATTTACCGTCCGATTTTGTTCAGTTTTGGTACACAAGACAAAGTGTTCTCACTCTTTCTTGAAAATATTTATCAAAAATATACCTCAAACAACAACTGAGAAAAGACTGATTTACTGAAATTGCCCTTGGGCAATACTTCATTCTTATATGGGACTACGTAAGGTGGTTTTGACACTTGGTGCCGAGAGTACAATGCTAATACTTATTTTGACCGATTGTTCCCTCTAAAAATACCTTACCGTTATTTCACAAAAAAATAAAGTTTGTTAGTTCTGGAATATTGCAAAAAAAATCTGCCCTTTACTCCCACATAACTCCCAAAGTATTTGGAATATTTTCAAAAACTAATCGGCGAAAATAAGAGAAATCATTATTCTACAATGTCTGTGCATATTATTCCATTTAATTAAGTAATAAAGGAATTATTTGTTGCCCTAGGTGAATAAGTTACTTCCGAGATATCGGCCGGGAATGCCGGCCGGCCCCCCGTCTCAAAAAAAAAAAAAATTTTTCGCGAAAATCGCGTTTGTTTGGGTGTATTTCTTAGTAAACTGATGTTCTAGTGCAGTTATCCTCTTCAAAACACCGTTTTCTCTTACTCGGAGACTAAAGAATGGGACATGGAGATGAGTAGCTCAATATTTATGGAAATATTCCCGATAATCTTTCGTCATATTATGGCCTATTTTATTCAGCCTAGAGTATATAACATGTTTGTATGTTATTTAGAGTGTTTATTATATCATATTAGATCAATTCTGATAGACAAATAAGCCGTAAAGTTGATATATAAGCTGATATAAGCGTAATAATGGGTGATTCCTGGCTGGCACCTGGAGCGGTGGAACACTGCCGAGCGTTCCCATCTGGTTCCCGGCAGTCACTAAGTCTCAGGATAAGTCCCGCCTACTGTTTTATGATGCCAAATAGTCAGTTATTATATTAGAAAGAATAATGCAAGAAAAGGCGATAAAAAACAAGAAAATAACTCCAAAAAATATATAGGCCGTGAGCAGACTCGGTACCAACATCGCCGTCACCATACCTGATATAAATGACTATAATTTCTTGTAGAAACGTCGTAGAACATTCATTCTGGTACCATTGTGTTGCCAAAGAGTTGAGCTTTTTTTCAGTATATATAACTCAATATCCATATTTTTTCGATTTTTCGGTGAGCGCGCGCGGCAAATTGCCCTACAGCCCCTTAAGGAATCATTTATTGCACAATTTTGCTTCTTTATTTGTAAACGGATGTTTTCCGGACTGTTTGGTGGCACAATCACCAATCTCACTCAGGTGAAACATAATTCTGATGGTCGAGTTAGGTGACTGTGTGAGGCTGTCCACTACAAAATGACTCACAAAATATTGGTAATTTGAATAATATATAATTCCAAATATTCAAATAACCAAGATGTGCTGTAAAATATACTAAATTTCAGCTACTTTTTATGCTATTATTCAACACGTAAATAATACCATTCACCCTTTCTGCGATTTTGTTTTGAATCTATGCACACATATACAAAAGGCTATCGACACAGTTCCGTACAAAAGCTAGAGGAGCAGGCAGCAATAATAGGAAAGGCAGTGTAATGGATCAAAGAATACCTGACAGGAAGGAAACAACGAGTGATGGTACTTGACGAGGTGTCAGAGAGGGCGCTCACTCCTACTGACGGTGCTGTTTCTAGTATATGTGAATGACATGACGCAAGGGATAGATTCAGAGGTGTTCCTGTTTGCAGACGAAGTTAATGAGGTTAATGAGGAGAATTCAAGATGAGTGTCAGGTAGAACTACAAAGGGATCTGGACAGGTCGCAAGCTTGGTCCATCAACTCCCCTTTGATAAATTAGGCACATGTGCAACTCTTGGGTATCTTTATTAAGGAAACGTTTCGCCACACAGTGGCTTCATCAGTCCATGACAAAGGAAAACGGGGACGAACAGGAGGACTTTGACGTGATCAGTCCCTCAGCCTTGAGCGATGTGTTCAGTCCATCAATCTTGATTGATGGAATGAGGGACTGATTACCTTAAACTCTTCCTGTTGTTCCCCGTTTTCCTTTGTTATGGACTGATGAAGCCACTGTGTGGCGAAAAGTTTCCTTAATAAAGATACCCAAGTGTTACACATGTGTCTAATTTATCAACTTGAAGGTTCTCTGAACCATTCATCTAAACTCCCCTTTGAGTTTAGGGAAGGACAAAGAAGACTCCAGACGGAGTACAGGCTAGGGGATCAAAGACTACAAACCTCACTCAAGGAAAGAGATCTTAGAGTGAGTATAATACGTAGAACGTCTCCTGAGGAACACCTCAACCAAGTAAGTGATGCAGCATATGGGCGCCTGGCAAACCAAAGAATAGCGTTTTGACACCCTAGTAAGGATTCATATAAGACTCTATATACAATGTACGTCAAACCCATACTGGAGTATGCAGCACCAGTTTGGAACCCACACCTGGTCAACCTGACGACACTGGAAGACAGGAGAGATAGGCAGGGCATAATATATATAAATACTGAGAGGAATTGATAAGGTGAATTGGGACAGGATGTTTCAGAGAAGGGACACAGAAACAATGCGTCAGCCACAGTGAGAAGGTGAAAACTCAGATACGTCACACAGATGTTAAGTAGTTTTTCTTCAGCTATAGTGTTGGCAAGTAGTGGAAGAATATGAGGAGCGATGTAATAAAGGTAGGATCCAAACATAGCTTAAGAAAAGGAAGAATAAATCTCAGGGAGCACCTAGTAGCGCCTAGCGAAGAGACGGGGCCAGGAGGTGCTGATCGGCCTTGCAACCACAAATAGGTAAGTACACACACACACACACACACACACACACACACATACACACACACACACACACCTGTGACCAGCGGGGTCCCGCAGGGGTCAGTCCTAGGACCAGTGCTGTTTCTGGTATTTGTGGACGACATGACGGAAGGAATAGACTCTGAGGTGTCCCTGTTTGCAGATGACGTGAAGTTGATGAGAAGAATTCACTCGATCGAAGACCAGGCAGAACTACAAAGGGATCTGGACAGGCTGCAGACCTGGTCCAGCAATTGGCTCCTGGAGTTCAATCCCACCAAGTGCAGTCATGAAGATTGGGGAAGGGCAAAGAAGACCGCAGACGGAGTACAGTCTAGGGGGGCCAGAGACTACAAACCTCACTCAAGGAAAAAGATCTTGGGGTGAGTATAACACCAGGCACATCTCCTGAAGCGCACATCAACCAAATAACTGCTGCAGCATATGGGCGCCTAGCAAACCTCAGAACAGCATTCAGACATCTTAATAAGGAATCGTTCAGGACCCTGTACACCGTGTACGTTAGGCCCATATTGGAGTATGCGGCACCAGTTTGGAACCCACACCTAGCCAAGCACGTGAAGAAACTAGAGAAAGTGCAAAGGTTTGCAACAAGACTAGTCCCAGAGCTAAGAGGTATGTCCTACGAGGAGAGGTTAAGGGAAATCAACCTGACGACACTGGAGGACAGGAGAGATAGGGGGGACATGATAACGACATACAAAATACTGAGAGGAATTGACAAGGTGGACAAAGACAGGATGTTCCAGAGATTGGACACAGTAACAAGGGGACACAGTTGGAAGCTGAAGACACAGATGAATCACAGGGATGTTAGGAAGTATTTCTTCAGCCACAGAGTAGTCAGTAAGTGGAATAGTTTGGGAAGCGATGTAGTGGAGGCAGGATCCATACATAGCTTTAAGCAGAGGTATGATAAAGCTCACGGCTCAGGGAGAGTGACCTAGTAGCGATCAGTGAAGAGGCGGGGCCAGGAGCTCGCACTCGACCCCCGCAACCTCAACTAGGTGAGTACAACTAGGTGAGTACACACACACACACACACACACACACACACACACACTAGCCGATACACTAGCTGAGGTGGCCAGAAGAGCTCACATTGGGGTGATTTCAATCACAAGGAGAAAACCTGGAGCCCCAAGGGAGACCCGAAACATGGAGAGGCAAGATGATGGATGTAGTACTGGAAAACCTCGTGCACCATCATGTTAGAGACACTACCAGAGAGAGAGGTGAGGATGATCCAGCAAGACTGGACCTTGTATTCACCTTGAGTAGTTCAGACATCGATGATATCATGTATGGAAAGCCCCATGGAGCTAGTGATCATGTGGTTCTGTGCTCTGATTACATAGCTGAGCTACAAGTGGAGAGAGTAGCAGGAATAGGATGGGAAAAACCAAACTACGAAAGGGGTGACTACTCAGGCATGAGGAACTTCCTGCAAGACGTTCAGTGGGAGAGAGAACAGGCAGGAAAACCAGTAAAAGGCATGATGGACTATGTGACAACAAAATGCAAGGAGCCTGAGGAGAGGTTTGTTCCAAAGGGAAATAGAAATAATGGGAAGACCAGAACGAGTCCTTGGTTCACCCAAAGGTGTAGGGAGACAAAAACTAGGTGTACTATAGAGTTGAAAAGGTACAGAAGACAAAGGAACCAAGAAAATAGAGATCAGCCGAAGAGCCTGAAACGAATATGCACAGTTAAGAAGGGAGGCTCAACGATAATACGAAAATGACATAGCATCGAACGTCAAGTCTGACCCTAAGCTGTTGTAAAGCCACATAAGGAGGAAAACAGTCAAGGACCAGTTAATCAGACTGAGGAAGGATGATGGGGAGTTCACAAGAAACGACCGAGAGGTATGTGAGGAACTCAATACGAGATTTAAAGCAGTATTTACAGTGGAACCAGGTAGAACTCCAGGAAATCGGAACAGGGAGGTACACCAGCAAGGGCTGGATGAGGTACACATAACCAATGAGGAGGTGAAGAAGCTGCTATGTGAACTTGATACCTCAAAGGCGGTGGGACCAGACATCTCTCAGTAGGTCCTTAGAGAGGGAGCAGAGATGCTGTGTGTGCCACTTACAAAGATCTTCAACACATCCACTGAAACTGGGCAACTACCTGAGGTATGGAAGATGGCAAATGTAGTCCCAAATTTAAAGACGGACACAGACACGAGGCACTAAACTACAGACCTTTATCAGGAGGAGAGTGGTGGAGCACATGTAAACAAACAAGTGTTTATCCTCGCTATTAGATTGTCTTCCTCATTATCCACACTTCTAGAGGGTCTTCGTTGCTGGAGTGTCTTCCTCACTATCCTCACTACTGGAGTGTGTTCCTCACTACTAGTGTGTTCCTCATTACTAGAGTGTGCTCCTCACTACTAGAGTGTGTTCCTCACTACTAGTGTGTGTTCCTCACTACTAGTGTGTGTTTCTCAATACTAGTGTGTTCCTCACTACCAGAGTGTGTTTCTCACTACTAGAGTGTGTTTCTCTATACTAGTGTGTGTTCCTCACTACTAGTGTGTGTTCCTCACTACTAGTATGTGTTCCTCACTACTAGAGTGTGTTTCTCACTCAACCTGTATGTTACCCTCACTCCCTGTACTTGTAATGGGTCACTGTCACTGCCCTCACTGTCAAGTGTGTACCTCATTATCCTTACTACTAGAGTGTGTTCCTCACTATCCTTACCACTAGAGTGTGTTCCTCATTATCTTTACTACTAGTGTGTGTTCCTCATTATCCTTACTATTGGAGTGTGTTCCTCATTACAGGAGTGTGTTCCTCACTCAACATGTATGTTACCCTCACTCCTTGTACTTGTTATAGGTCACTATCACTGCTCTCACTGTCAAGTGTGTTCCTCACTATTCTTACAACTAGAGTGTGTTCCTCACTATCCTTACTACTAGAGTGTGTTTCTCACTATCCTTAGTACTAGAGTGTGTTCCTCACTATCCTTACTACTAGAGTGTGTTCCTCACTATCTTTACTAGTGTGTGTTCCTCACTACTGGAGTGTGTTCCTCACTACTGGAGTGTGTTCCTCACTATCTTTACTACTAGCGTGTGTTCCTCACTACTGTCAATGTGTTCCTCACTCAACATGTATGTTACCCTCACTCCCTGTACTTGTAATGGGTCACTATCACTGCCATCACTCCCTGTACTTGTAATGGGTCACTATCACTGCCATCACTCCCTGTACTTGTAATGGGTCACTATCACTGCCATCACTCCCTGTACTTGTAATGGGTCACTATCACTGCCATCACTCCCTGTACTTGTAATGGGTCACTATCACTGCCATCACTCCCTGTACTTGTAATGGGTCACTATCACTGCCATCACTCCCTGTACTTGTAATGGGTCACTATCACTGCCATCACTCCCTGTACTTGTAATGGGTCACTATCACTGCCATCACTCCCTGTACTTGTAATGGGTCACTATCACTGCCATCACTCCCTGTACTTGTAATG
The DNA here is from genome assembly GCF_038502225.1 of Cherax quadricarinatus. Taxonomy (NCBI): domain Eukaryota; kingdom Metazoa; phylum Arthropoda; class Malacostraca; order Decapoda; family Parastacidae; genus Cherax; species Cherax quadricarinatus. The sequence goes on from NC_091368.1 coordinate 19,846,062, forward strand.
GGTCACTATCACTGCCATCACTCCCTGTACTTGTAATGGGTCAGTATCATCCTCACTCCCTGTACTTGTAATGGGTCACTATCACTGCCATCACTGTCAAGGGGTCAACTTCACAACTTTCAAAACAATTGCTCACCTACATTACTCGCACCTCCATCGCTACGTTGTTTACAGGTCGGGCAAAACCTCACAATCCTCTCTATTAGTGGTTCATCCTCAGTACCCTCAGGACTACTGGGTCACATTTGCGATTGTAGCTACTACTCAGGTCACCCTGACTACTGTTGAGTAACCCTTATTACTATTTGGTAATTGTGGGTCATTATTTCGGGAAAAATAAAACAGTGACCATGTGTACGGTCTAAAATAGGAGATTTGGGAAGTTTTTTCAGATAGTTTTTATAGGTTTATTGGCTGTTCCATAGTATCATTTGATGGAATAGACGACATATTACAAAATAAAGATCATTTTGATTGATTTCTTGAAGGGAAGTATCTTACAAATTAAGGTCAAATTATTGGAAGTATTGGATTTTTCCGATATTCCAAAGATGAGTAAGGCCAGCCTATTACCCCCCCCCCCCCTATTCTTATTCATGGGTTTTTGATAGGTCTGATTAAAATGATTGGGATGCTATTAATAATGAATTATCTTTCCTAGTTATATTTTATTATCGTAGAAATTCAGTAAATTTTCTGTTATGTCAATAAAATGAATCCAAAAGAGAAACTTAGTGTAATATAGGAGAGACTTGGAGACGTAAGTGTCAGGAATGTCTAACTTGTTTATTTCTGACTTGATTTTTTGGACTGATTACTGACTTTTTTATTGTTGTGTGAAATTGGACAAATTACGAAATTCTGATCACTTTATAGAGTATTTAAAATAGTTGAATACTATAGAAATAGAAGGAATACTGGCGAAATAACCAACAATTTAGTCGACTGGAACAACAGAATTTATCCTAGAGAGGACACAATTTGGGCAACATCGCTAATGCGTAAGTTGCGCCGAGAAGATAACTTTACGCCTGCGTAATTCCGAGAGTTTTCCATCAAATTTCGTACTTTAATGTCATTACATTCAGAAAATTATCCTCTACCATTTCAGGAGAAAACTTTCTTTTTTTTTTAACTTTTGCAGTAAGTTTTATTTTTAGGATGTTGAGAGTGTTAATAATTATTCAGTCCCAGTAGAAAAAACAAATTAATATTAGGGATATGATTATCAAATAGAGAAACTAAAACAAAATAAGTCCCTGGGCCCCGACGAACTGCTTTTTAAAAGTACTTAAAGAATGCAAGTTGGAATTTAGTCACAAATAACCCGCACATAGAAGAGAGGAGCTTACGATGACGTTTCGGTCCCACTTGGACCATTTACAAAGTCACACTGACTGTGACTTTGTAAATGGTCCAAATCGGACCGAAACGTCGTCGTAAGCTCCTCTCTTCTATGTGCGGGTTATTTGTGTATCGTTCCAGTCATGGTATTGTGCCTTTTTTTATTATTTTTGGAATTTAGTCAGCCGCTAACGAACCTGTCTAAAGATTAGATGAAGTTTAATGTGGACAAGTGGACAGCCCTAATGATTAGGGTTTAAAGGATTATACATACTGTGATAAAGTCTTGGGAGTCAAGGTAGGACAAAATTTGATTCCAAGATAACAGTGAATAAGTGTGTGCATTAAGGTTCATATCTTTTCTGTGCCACCTTGCACTTTACGGATATATATTACATCATCTCAATCACTGTTTCTCTCTCTTGTTCTCTTTTCCACTGCACATCATGCAGGAATTGTCCCATATATGAGTAGTTCCATTTTTTGAAGTTTGACTTCTTACATCCATCCTGTGCTGCTTCCCTCTCCAGCGATAATTCCAACAAGGTATTCAAAACTAAGGATCGTAAGGCCTCTTCAACTATATAATATCCCCCTGTTGGTAAGACACACAGGCAAAAGTTAAGCATCTTTACTCTGACACGTTTCGCCTACACATTAGGCTTCTTCAGTCGAGTATAGAAAGTAGGCAGGAGCAGTAGAGATGTGAAGACGATGTGATCAGTCCATTACCTTTGAAGACGTGGATTTGAGGTTGTCAGTCTCTCAGCCTGGAGAAGAGTTATGTTTTATTGTCTAACTATGGAACTCACCTCCAGGCTGAGGGACTGACAACCTCATATCTACGTTTTCAAGGGTGATGGACTGACTACATCGTCTTTACATCTTTACTGCTCCTGCCAGTGTGCCTGCACTGTAATCATGTTCTCTCCCTCTGCCCGTTTCTTCCACCTTGTCAAAAAACTCCACTGGTTTCTGATAAACAGTGCCTACGCTTTCTCCTCTGATATTCAGCCGGAAAGACCTCGTCTGTTATCATCATCGAAATTTTTGTCTCTGTGACAGCAATAATGTCTGGTGATACATTCATTATTCACTCATACCACTGCTCACTCTACTTATTTAATTTACATTGGTGAACATACTTTCAACTTAAGAACATAAGAACAGAAAGAAGGAACACTGCAACAGGCCTACTGACCCATGCGGAGCAGGTCCATGTGTCCTCCCGGATTAGGCCAATGACCCCCCCCCCGGATTAACCCAATGACCTACCCAGTCTGATCATCTCCACTCAAGGATGGAGCACTGCACCACGCCCAGCAGCACAAGCTAGTCAGGTCCAACTCACACCCACTCATGTATTTATCTAACCTATTTTTAAAACTACGCAACGTTTTATCCTGAATAACTGTACTCGGGAGTTTGTTCCACTCATCCACAACTCTTATTACCAAACCAGTGCTTTCTTTCCTATATCCTTCCTGAATCTGAATTTTTCCAACCTGAAACCATTGCTGCGAGTCCTGTCTTGGTTGGAAATTTTCAGCACGCTATTTACATCCACTTTATTTATTCCTGTTTTCCATTCATACACCTCGATCATATCCCCCCTAATTCTACGCCTTTCTAGAGAGTGCAGATTCAGGGCCCTCAGTCTATCCTCATAGGGAAGATTTCTGATACATAGGATCATCTTTGTCATCCTCCTATATACATTTTCCAGAGCATTTATATCCATTCTGTAATACGGTGACCAGAACTGAGCAGCATAGTCTAAATGAGGCCTAACCAAGGATATATAGAGATTGAAGAACAACCTGAGGACATCTGTTATTTATACTTCTAGATATGAAGCCAAGAATTCTGTTAGCTTTATTGTGAACACTAATGCTCGTCTTGGTTTTAGATTACTGCTAACCAGATCTCCTAAATCCTTTTCATAAGAACGAAGGAACACTGCAGAAGGCCTACTGGCCCATGCGAGGCAGGTCCAAGTCTCCTACCGGCTTAAGCCAATGCACCCAACCTAGTCAGGTCAGGTCACATTGACTTAAGGGAGGAACACGGCAACCGACCTGGTAGCACAAGCTATCAGGTCTAACTCACACCCACCCACATCTACTCATGTATTTATCCAACCTATTTTTAAAGCTACACAACGTTCTGGCCTCTATAACGGTACTTGGGAGTTTGTTCCACTCATCCACAACTCTCTTACCAAACCAGTACTTTCCTATATCCTTCCTGAATCTGAATTTTTCCAACTTAAAACCATTGCTGCGAGTCCTGTCTAGGCTAGATATTTTCAGCACACTATTTACATCCCCTTTATTTATTCCTGTCTTCCATTTATACACCTCAATCATATCCCCCCTAATTCTACGTCTTTCTAGAGAGTGCAGTTTCAGGGCCCTTAGTCTATCCTCATAGGGAAGGTTTCTGATACACGGGATCAACTTTGTCATCCTCCTTTGTACATTTTCCAGAGAATTTATATCCATTCTGTAATACGGTGACCAAAACTGTGCAGCATAATCTAAATGAGGCCTAACCAAGGATGTATAGAGTTGAAGAACAACCTGAGGACTCCTATTATTTATGCTTCTTGATATGAAGCCAAGGATTCTATTAGCTTTATTTCGCAATCAGTAGTATTAAGATCTACATTATTTAGTTTATATGTGGCATGGTTATTTACCTGTCCAACATTTAGAACTTTGCATTTGTCAATATTAAACTGCATCTGCCACTTCTCCGACCATTGCATCAGTCTATTCAAATCATCCTGGAGTGCTCTAGTGTCCTCATTAGAATGAATTGGACGGCCTATTTTGGTGTCATCAGCAAATTTGCTTATACCATTTTGATGTTCATCTTGTCAGACACTGCAACACGTGGCATCTTGGTACAGAAAACACCTTTGACAAGCTTTTCAAGTGAGAAGGGTTGGATCTGAGAGGGACATGACCTCTCAGTTGCCTCTCACTACTACTACTACTACTACTACTACTACTACTACCCTGCACCTCTCCTTCCGACAGTATTTAAGTCTCCGCACTGTCGCTTAATCTTCAGATAGTTCCTGACTATGGAACTGAACTTCTCCAGGCCGAGGGACTGACAACCTCAAATTCTACGACTTTAAGGGTGATGGACTGATTACATCGTCTTCACATCTCTACTGTTCCTGCCTACTTTCTGTATTCGACTGAAGAAGCCTACTGTGTAGGCGAAACGTTTCGGAATAAAGTTGTCTAACTGTTGCATATGTGTCTTACCTAACAACCTGTCGGTATTGTATACCATTTTGATGTTCATCTTGTCAGACACTGCAACACGTGGCATCTTGGTACAGAAAACACCTTTGACAAGCTTTTCAAGTGAGAAGGGTTGGATCTGAGAGGGACATGACCTCTCAGTTGCCTCTCACTACTACTACTACTACTACTACTACTACTACCCTGCACCTCTCCTTCCGACAGTATTTAAGTCTCCGCACTGTCGCTTAATCTTCAGATAGTTCCTGACTATGGAACTGAACTTCTCCAGGCCGAGGGACTGACAACCTCAAATTCTACGACTTTAAGGGTGATGGACTGATTACATCGTCTTCACATCTCTACTGTTCCTGCCTACTTTCTGTATTCGACTGAAGAAGCCTACTGTGTAGGCGAAACGTTTCGGAATAAAGTTGTCTAACTGTTGCATATGTGTCTTACCTAACAACCTGTCGGTATTGTATACCATTTTGATGTTCATCTTGTCAGACACTGCAACACGTGGCATCTTGGTACAGAAAACACCTTTGACAAGCTTTTCAAGTGAGAAGGGTTGGATCTGAGAGGGACATGACCTCTCAGTTGCCTCTCACTACTACTACTACTACTACTACTACTACCCTGCACCTCTCCTTCCGACAGTATTTAAGTCTCCGCACTGTCGCTTAATCTTCAGATAGTTCCTGACTATGGAACTGAACTTCTCCAGGCCGAGGGACTGACAACCTCAAATTCTACGACTTTAAGGGTGATGGACTGATTACATCGTCTTCACATCTCTACTGTTCCTGCCTACTTTCTGTATTCGACTGAAGAAGCCTACTGTGTAGGCGAAACGTTTCGGAATAAAGTTGTCTAACTGTTGCATATGTGTCTTACCTAACAACCTGTCGGTATTGTATACCATTTTGATGTTCATCTTGTCAGACACTGCAACACGTGGCATCTTGGTACAGAAAACACCTTTGACAAGCTTTTCAAGTGAGAAGGGTTGGATCTGAGAGGGACATGACCTCTCAGTTGCCTCTCACTACTACTACTACTACTACTACTACTACTACTACTGCACCTCTCCTTCCGACAGTATTTAAGTCTCCGCACTGTCGCTTGATCTTCAGATAGTTCCTGACTATGGAACTGAACTTCTCCAGGCCGAGGGACTGACAACCTCAAATTCTACGACTTTAAGGGTGATGGACTGATTACATCGTCTTCACATCTCTACTGTTCCTGCCTACTTTCTGTATTCGACTGAAGAAGCCTACTGTGTAGGCGAAACGTTTCGGAATAAAGTTGTCTAACTGTTGCATATGTGTCTTACCTAACAACCTGTCGGTATTGTATACCATTTTGATGTTCATCTTGTCAGACACTGCAACACGTGGCATCTTGGTACAGAAAACACCTTTGACAAGCTTTTCAAGTGAGAAGGGTTGGATCTGAGAGGGACATGACCTCTCAGTTGCTACTCTCACTACTACTACTACTACTACTACTACTACTACTACCCTGCACCTCTCCTTCCGACAGTATTTAAGTCTCCGCACTGTCGCTTAATCTTCAGATAGTTCCTGACTATGGAACTGAACTTCTCCAGGCCGAGGGACTGACAACCTCAAATTCTACGACTTTAAGGGTGATGGACTGATTACATCGTCTTCACATCTCTACTGTTCCTGCCTACTTTCTGTATTCGACTGAAGAAGCCTACTGTGTAGGCGAAACGTTTCGGAATAAAGTTGTCTAACTGTTGCATATGTGTCTTACCTAACAACCTGTCGGTATTGTATACCATTTTGATGTTCATCTTGTCAGACACTGCAACACGTGGCATCTTGGTACAGAAAACACCTTTGACAAGCTTTTCAAGTGAGAAGGGTTGGATCTGAGAGGGACATGACCTCTCAGTTGCCTCTCACTACTACTACTACTACTACTACTACTACTACTACTGCACCTCTCCTTCCGACAGTATTTAAGTCTCCGCACTGTCGCTTGATCTTCAGATAGTTCCTGACTATGGAACTGAACTTCTCCAGGCCGAGGGACTGACAACCTCAAATTCTACGACTTTAAGGGTGATGGACTGATTACATCGTCTTCACATCTCTACTGTTCCTGCCTACTTTCTGTATTCGACTGAAGAAGCCTACTGTGTAGGCGAAACGTTTCGGAATAAAGTTGTCTAACTGTTGCATATGTGTCTTACCTAACAACCTGTCGGTATTGTATACCATTTTGATGTTCATCTTGTCAGACACTGCAACACGTGGCATCTTGGTACAGAAAACACCTTTGACAAGCTTTTCAAGTGAGAAGGGTTGGATCTGAGAGGGACATGACCTCTCAGTTGCCTCTCACTACTACTACTACAACTACTACTACTACTACCTGCACCTCTCCTTCCGACAGTATTTAAGTCTCCGCACTGTCGCTTGATCTTCAGATAGTTCCTGACTATGGAACTGAACTTCTCCAGGCCGAGGGACTGACAACCTCAAATTCTACGACTTTAAGGGTGATGGACTGATTACATCGTCTTCACATCTCTACTGTTCCTGCCTACTTTCTGTATTCGACTGAAGAAGCCTACTGTGTAGGCGAAACGTTTCGGAATAAAGTTGTCTAACTGTTGCATATGTGTCTTACCTAACAACCTGTCGGTATTGTATACCATTTTGATGTTCATCTTGTCAGACACTGCAACACGTGGCATCTTGGTACAGAAAACACCTTTGACAAGCTTTTCAAGTGAGAAGGGTTGGATCTGAGAGGGACATGACCTCTCAGTTGCCTCTCACTACTACTACTACTACTACTACTACTACTACTACTGCACCTCTCCTTCCGACAGTATTTAAGTCTCCGCACTGTCGCTTGATCTTCAGATAGTTCCTGACTATGGAACTGAACTTCTCCAGGCCGAGGGACTGACAACCTCAAATTCTACGACTTTAAGGGTGATGGACTGATTACATCGTCTTCACATCTCTACTGTTCCTGCCTACTTTCTGTATTCGACTGAAGAAGCCTACTGTGTAGGCGAAACGTTTCGGAATAAAGTTGTCTAACTGTTGCATATGTGTCTTACCTAACAACCTGTCGGTATTGTATACCATTTTGATGTTCATCTTGTCAGACACTGCAACACGTGGCATCTTGGTACAGAAAACACCTTTGACAAGCTTTTCAAGTGAGAAGGGTTGGATCTGAGAGGGACATGACCTCTCAGTTGCCTCTCACTACTACTACTACTACTACTACTACTACTACCCTGCACCTCTCCTTCCGACAGTATTTAAGTCTCCGCACTGTCGCTTGATCTTCAGATAGTTCCTGACTATGGAACTGAACTTCTCCAGGCCGAGGGACTGACAACCTCAAATTCTACGACTTTAAGGGTGATGGACTGATTACATCGTCTTCACATCTCTACTGTTCCTGCCTACTTTCTGTATTCGACTGAAGAAGCCTACTGTGTAGGCGAAACGTTTCGGAATAAAGTTGTCTAACTGTTGCATATGTGTCTTACCTAACAACCTGTCGGTATTGTATACCATTTTGATGTTCATCTTGTCAGACACTGCAACACGTGGCATCTTGGTACAGAAAACACCTTTGACAAGCTTTTCAAGTGAGAAGGGTTGGATCTGAGAGGGACATGACCTCTCAGTTGCCTCTCACTACTACTACTACTACTACTACTACTACTACCTGCACCTCTCCTTCCGACAGTATTTAAGTCTCCGCACTGTCGCTTGATCTTCAGATAGTTCCTGACTATGGAACTGAACTTCTCCAGGCCGAGGGACTGACAACCTCAAATTCTACGACTTTAAGGGTGATGGACTGATTACATCGTCTTCACATCTCTACTGTTCCTGCCTACTTTCTGTATTCGACTGAAGAAGCCTACTGTGTAGGCGAAACGTTTCGGAATAAAGTTGTCTAACTGTTGCATATGTGTCTTACCTAACAACCTGTCGGTATTGTATACCATTTTGATGTTCATCTTGTCAGACACTGCAACACGTGGCATCTTGGTACAGAAAACACCTTTGACAAGCTTTTCAAGTGAGAAGGGTTGGATCTGAGAGGGACATGACCTCTCAGTTGCCTCTCACTACTACTACTACTACTACTACTACTACACTGCACCTCTCCTTCCGACAGTATTTAAGTCTCCGCACTGTCGCTTAATCTTCAGATAGTTCCTGACTATGGAACTGAACTTCTCCAGGCCGAGGGACTGACAACCTCAAATTCTACGACTTTAAGGGTGATGGACTGATTACATCGTCTTCACATCTCTACTGTTCCTGCCTACTTTCTGTATTCGACTGAAGAAGCCTACTGTGTAGGCGAAACGTTTCGGAATAAAGTTGTCTAACTGTTGCATATGTGTCTTACCTAACAACCTGTCGGTATTGTATACCATTTTGATGTTCATCTTGTCAGACACTGCAACACGTGGCATCTTGGTACAGAAAACACCTTTGACAAGCTTTTCAAGTGAGAAGGGTTGGATCTGAGAGGGACATGACCTCTCAGTTGCCTCTCACTACTACTACTACTACTACTACTACTACTACCTGCACCTCTCCTTCCGACAGTATTTAAGTCTCCGCACTGTCGCTTAATCTTCAGATAGTTCCTGACTATGGAACTGAACTTCTCCAGGCCGAGGGACTGACAACCTCAAATTCTACGACTTTAAGGGTGATGGACTGATTACATCGTCTTCACATCTCTACTGTTCCTGCCTACTTTCTGTATTCGACTGAAGAAGCCTACTGTGTAGGCGAAACGTTTCGGAATAAAGTTGTCTAACTGTTGCATATGTGTCTTACCTAACAACCTGTCGGTATTGTATACCATTTTGATGTTCATCTTGTCAGACACTGCAACACGTGGCATCTTGGTACAGAAAACACCTTTGACAAGCTTTTCAAGTGAGAAGGGTTGGATCTGAGAGGGACATGACCTCTCAGTTGCCTCTCACTACTACTACTACTACTACTACTACTACTGCACCTCTCCTTCCGACAGTATTTAAGTCTCCGCACTGTCGCTTGATCTTCAGATAGTTCCTGACTATGGAACTGAACTTCTCCAGGCCGAGGGACTGACAACCTCAAATTCTACGACTTTAAGGGTGATGGACTGATTACATCGTCTTCACATCTCTACTGTTCCTGCCTACTTTCTGTATTCGACTGAAGAAGCCTACTGTGTAGGCGAAACGTTTCGGAATAAAGTTGTCTAACTGTTGCATATGTGTCTTACCTAACAACCTGTCGGTATTGTATACCATTTTGATGTTCATCTTGTCAGACACTGCAACACGTGGCATCTTGGTACAGAAAACACCTTTGACAAGCTTTTCAAGTGAGAAGGGTTGGATCTGAGAGGGACATGACCTCTCAGTTGCCTCTCACTACTACTACTACTACTACTACTATTACTAAACTGCACCTCTCCTTCCGACAGTATTTAAGTCTCCGCACTGTCGCTTGATCTTCAGATAGTTCCTGACTATGGAACTGAACTTCTCCAGGCCGAGGGACTGACAACCTCAAATTCTACGACTTTAAGGGTGATGGACTGATTACATCGTCTTCACATCTCTACTGTTCCTGCCTACTTTCTGTATTCGACTGAAGAAGCCTACTGTGTAGGCGAAACGTTTCGGAATAAAGTTGTCTAACTGTTGCATATGTGTCTTACCTAACAACCTGTCGGTATTGTATACCATTTTGATGTTCATCTTGTCAGACACTGCAACACGTGGCATCTTGGTACAGAAAACACCTTTGACAAGCTTTTCAAGTGAGAAGGGTTGGATCTGAGAGGGACATGACCTCTCAGTTGCCTCTCACTACTACTACTACTACTACTACTACTACCCTGCACCTCTCCTTCCGACAGTATTTAAGTCTCCGCACTGTCGCTTGATCTTCAGATAGTTCCTGACTATGGAACTGAACTTCTCCAGGCCGAGGGACTGACAACCTCAAATTCTACGACTTTAAGGGTGATGGACTGATTACATCGTCTTCACATCTCTACTGTTCCTGCCTACTTTCTGTATTCGACTGAAGAAGCCTACTGTGTAGGCGAAACGTTTCGGAATAAAGTTGTCTAACTGTTGCATATGTGTCTTACCTAACAACCTGTCGGTATTGTATACCATTTTGATGTTCATCTTGTCAGACACTGCAACACGTGGCATCTTGGTACAGAAAACACCTTTGACAAGCTTTTCAAGTGAGAAGGGTTGGATCTGAGAGGGACATGACCTCTCAGTTGCCTCTCTACTACTACTACTACTACTACTACTACTACTACCTGCACCTCTCCTTCCGACAGTATTTAAGTCTCCGCACTGTCGCTTGATCTTCAGATAGTTCCTGACTATGGAACTGAACTTCTCCAGGCCGAGGGACTGACAACCTCAAATTCTACGACTTTAAGGGTGATGGACTGATTACATCGTCTTCACATCTCTACTGTTCCTGCCTACTTTCTGTATTCGACTGAAGAAGCCTACTGTGTAGGCGAAACGTTTCGGAATAAAGTTGTCTAACTGTTGCATATGTGTCTTACCTAACAAATCGTACATAGTTTATTATCATCCTGTTCTACATAATCTATTATTTCAGGAATATCGCTGGTATTCTCCTGGGTGAAAGCTAAGAGGAAGTAGGTATTTAGAATTTCACACATATCCTTATAACTGTCAGTGATCTGACCAGTGTTACTCTTAAGTGGGCCAATCTTGTCCCTAATCTTACTTCTGTATACCTGAAAGAACCCTTTTGGGTTAATCTTTGAATCCCTTGCAACCTTAGCCTCACAATCCCTTTTAGCTCTTCTTATTCCTTTCTTTATTTCTCTCTTTAGTTGAATATATTGATTTCTTAACTGCCCATCCCCTCTTTTGATATGCCTATATATGCCTCTCTTTTGACCAATGAGATGTTTTGATCTATTGTTCATCCATTTGGCATCATTTTTGTTAGATCTAATTTCCCTACGCGAAACAAAAGTTGTCTGGGCAGCTAGAACTATGCTCTGAAAAACGTCATATTGGCAACCAAGATCACCTACCTGACCCATAGTCAGGACATCCCAATTTAGCCCACCCAGGTAATTTTTCATTCCCATGAAGTCTGCCAAGCGAAAATCTGGGACAGAGATTTGATTGCAGTTATCTGAGTAATTCCATGATATATTGAAACTAAGTGATTTGTGATCACTTTCCCCAAGCTCATCATTAACCTCAAGATTATTAATTAGTGAATCTTTGTTGGCAAGAACCAAGTCAAGCAGATTGTTTCCTCTAGTTGGTTCTGTCACAACCTGTTCTAAAAAGCAATCCTGAACCGTATCAAGAAAGTCACTAGACTCAAGATTTCCTGTCATATTGTTCCAATCAATTTGTCTAAAGTTAAAATCTCCCATTATCACAACATTTTCATATCTAGATGCCTTATGAATTTCGTCCCATAACAGCTTACTGCCCTCTCTATCAAGGTTTGGGGGCCTATAAATCACACCCAAAATTAATTTGTCATGTCCCTCGAGAAACTGTAGCCAAACAGATTCTGTGTTCGATGTTTCTAATCTTATATCATGTCTAAGACAACAATTTAAATTTTCTCTGACGTACATCGCCACTCCACTACTTTTTCTGTTGACCCTATCAGTGTGGAATAGTTTATAATCCTGTATGTTGCATTCAGAAGGCATTTCTCTATCTTTCAGGTTGAACCAAGTCTCTGTTTTACCAATAATATCTGTATTACCTACACTTGCAAGTAATCTTAGCTCATCTATTTTATTTCTTAGACTCCTAGTATTAGTATAGTAAACCTGAAGGGAGCTAGTCACTCGTTGCCCTCTACTGTCTCTCTTTGTTTGTTGATCAATTGATTTGCCATTACTAGCAACTTTATTTTGAATATTGTCTTTTAAACATATCCCTGAGGTATCCCGGTAATAACTGCTGTTTTTAACCCTAATGCTGCAGCCTGATTGTTTCCCACAAACACCCATACCTCTTCAATCTATCAGTTTAAAATCCTAGACAAGTCATCAATTACCCTCTCAATCGAATTGGCTAATGCAACCACTCCATCCCCAGAGACATGAACCCCATCCCTTGCATACATATCACGTTTGCCAAAGAATAGGTCCCAGTTATCAATGAATGGGATTGCAAGTTCCTTGCAGTACCTGTCTAGCCAGCAATTTATACCAATTGTCCTAGACATCCATTCACTGCCCACTCCCTTTCTAGGCAAGATGCTACATATGACTGGGATCCCTCCCTTAGACCTAACTACTTCTATGGCTGACTTGTACTTATCCGGCAGCTCCTCTCTCCTGCCCTTCCCAATGTCATTACCCCCAGCACTTAAGACAGATAATGGGCTTGTTCCCATTACCTGCCATAATATTATCCAACCTGCTGACTATGTCACCAACACCAGCTCCAGGAAGACACACTCTCTGTCTGACCTTTCTGTCTCTGTTACAAAATGCACGGACCATATATATTACCTGAGAATCGCCTACTATTAAAATATTCTTACCTTGAGTAGCAGGGGCATCAGTGGTACCTTCAATCTCACTAACCACTGAAGTACACTCGTCTTAGAGAACAGAGAATTGATTTCCTACCTTCACATCTTCTCTATTAACTTCCTTTCCATTAATGAGCTCTGTGTTGCAGATTTCTGCATTCATGGTCGTGGCTCTTGGACCAATGGGGTGGAAGGGCTTCGTATGGGTTGGGGTATGGGAGGGGTTTTTGCTTTTGCCTGTAGGCGGACAGGATCCTGGATGTAGATAGGGGATGAATGAGGTTGGGGTGAGGTAGGACAAGGAGTCCGTGGTATGATTTGAGTCGTTTCAGGAAGGTATTTGTGGTGTAAGTAATTTGGAGTCTGGGTGTGAGGAGGAAGTAGAGTATGGTCCATTTTTATTATATTTGGGTGGGAGGACGATCTGGCCTCCATGTTCCATATTCCATGTTCCATGACTGTAAGCTCGTGCTCTGTTTCCAGCATCTTCAAGTGTGTGTTAGAGAGAGAGAGAGAGAGAGAGTGAGAGAGAGTGTGAGAGAGAGAGAGAGAGAGAGAGAGAGAGAGAGAGAGAGAGAGAGAGAGAGAGAGAGAGAGTATGTGTGTGTTTTTATATATGTGTTTGTGTGTGGGGGAGGATGGGACGCATGTGCATGAATGAGGCAATGCGTCCGTATGCTTGCACACATGCCTGCTTCTTTTCTTTCCCAACAGATAAGACCATAACAACATTTCCCACACACATATAATTAATTTCTTCCCTCCTACACACCATCACTTCAGATGCCCATAAATCCTTCTTTATCACGCGCAGTTTATAATAATATTTACGATCTTAAACCCTAGTCACTCACCTCAGAATATTACCGAATATTTACCAGCAGTTATTACAATAGTCCCACACATGATACACGGCTAGATTCTTATGATATATGACAATTTATATTCACCATTTATCATACGCCTGGAGGAGGTGGCCAATATTTAAGTTCTGTTTTTGTACCAGAGGTCGACTCTTATCTCTGTATGTAGCATCTCTGTATGTTCATTATTTTAGTGTTATCGTAGTCATTGTCATAATCATTATACTCACCATGATCGTATTTATTATAATGATCATTAACGTCATTATAATTAACATTATAATTATCATTATCATAATCAACATTATAATCATTATTGTAATCATTATCTTCATCACCATCATCATCATAGTCTTCATCATCACCATCATCATCATCGCTATCTTCACCATCATTATCGTCATCATTATAACCATTATTATCGTTAGGTATCTTTATTTCAGTCGAGTAGGGGAAAGTTGGTTGATGCAGAGATGTAATCAGTCCATCACCCTTGAGGATCTAGTTTTGAGGTGGTCAGTCCCTCAGCCTGGAGAAAAGAATTTGTTCCATAGTCTATTTCGTTGCCTCTTGAACATGCAAAGATTACTCTTGAGTAAACTGGAGAATAGCGTGGTATTTCAAGGCATTGGCTTAAGCCGGTGGGAGAACTGAACCTGCCTCGCATGGGCCAGTAGGCCTGCTGGAGTGTTCTTTATGTTCTTATGATAAAGAGAAGAAGACAATTCCTACGTACGTGTGATGCCACTTTAAGAGTGTAAAAGCGTCTTTGATACCTCGTTTCTCTGAATCAGAGCCTGAAGAGTTCTCTTGTCTCCCCAAAATGAGGTCCAAGCTGAACAACCGCCAACCAGGGCGCTTGTTTATTTATATATATATATATATATATATATATATATATATATATATATATATATATATATATATATATATATATATATATATATATATATATCAATAACACTGCGTCTAACCAAGGACTCGAACCCATGTTGTTTTGGCCCGCCTCATGGTGAGCGAAAATCACATATCGCTCTAACCCACAGGACCACCAAATCCTACAAGAATCAAGCACCTAGCAGAGCTAAGTGTGTTACCTAGATTCGAGGACATACGGTGGTGTGGGTGACTCTGAGCGAATTTCATTTTACTCCCCGTAAACCTATCGAAAATATATTTAGTTGGATTAGGCTAAATTAAATTGCGCTTGTTATAATAAGGTTAGGTAAGTTTTCTAAGATTCTTTTGGTACAAAATTATTAATTTTTACATTAATATAAATGAAATATATATATATATATATATATATATATATATATATATATATATATATATATATATACGTCGTGCCGAATATGTAAAACCGGTCAGTTAGCAAGAACTCATTTAAAATTAAGTCCTTTCTAAAATTTTCTCTTATACGTTTAAAGATAAAAAAAATTTCATTAATATTGATGTAAAAATTTATAATTTTGCACCAAAAGGAACTTAGAAAACTTACCTAACCTTATTATAACAAGTGCAATTTATTTTAGCCTAACCCAACTAAATATATTTTAGATTTGTTTACAATAATTTAATACTAAACAAACACAGTGAAATATATTTTTTTCGTTAGGTTCAGAATGATTTTGGCGAAATTATTATATACACAAATTTTCACTTGGCCTATGTGGCAAGATGAGAATTGCTATTTAAGCCAAGATCGCAAGTTCTGCCTATTCGGCATGACATATATATATATATATATATATATATATATATATATATATATATATATATATATATATATATATATATATATATATATACATACATACATATATATATATATATATATATATATATATATATATATATATATATATATATATATATATATATATATATATATATATATATATATATTCAACAAACCGGCCGTATCCTACCAAGGTAGGGTGGCGCAAAAAGAAAAACGAAAGTTTCTCTTTTTAAATTTAGTAATTTATACGGGAGAAGGGGTTACTAGTCCCTTGCTCCCGGCATTTTAGTCGCATTTTACAACACGCATGGCTTACGGAGGAAGAATTCTGTTCCACTTCCCCATGGAGGTAAGAGGAAATAAACAAGAACAAGAACTAGAAAGAAAATTGATCTCTGGCTGAAGGAGACTCGAACCTACGAACCTTGGAACAAGGTACGCAGTGATGTACCATTCTCACCACACTGGACAATACCTTGGAGTCCAGCTTGCGCTAGACTTTGATCCAAGGAAGCCAGCTTTCAGGGAGAAGGCTTACAGCCTTTTCAGCTTTCAGGGAGAAGGCTTACAGCCTTCTCACTGAAAGGCTATATTTTCCACTATTGGACCATCCAAGTGCGATTGTTTGTAGTTGTTGGGGGGAGCAAGTCTGGTTTCAGAGCCCGTTAGATTATCCCAGATTATCCCAGATTATGAACTTTTGGTCCTGGACTCCAATCTTGTCCCTAAGATGTTCAGCGAGAGTCGCTGCTACAAGCCCTCTAGATGCAATACACGAGGACAGAAAAGCAGGTAGTGCAATCTGTGATGACTTGCGGACACAAATGCCTCCTAGTCTGACTGAAAGTGTAGCTTGGTTCCACTGCCCGTCTTCTAGAGTAAAGTTAAGTACTTTCGTAAAAATCTGCCTCAGGATACTGTCATATTCGTGCAGTATAGGGTTATCATATGAAGATGCACATCTTAGGAAATATGTCAACCTGGGCAGACTCAAGCACTTTGTGAGAAGGTACAAGGCATCGTGGGTGTCCAGATTGCATATTCATTGTTCCATTCTCCTTAACTCTTCCAATTTCTTAATGAGAATTGTGTCAATGGCATTGCTTCCCAGAAGTGCTCCTAGCAAGACACTATTTGTGGGGGCAATGACTGCTGCTCCTGGTAGTTTTGATCTCACTGCGTTTATCACTTGTTGACTGAGATGATTTCACATTTGGATGGATTCAGGATGAGACACATTTCCTGCCCCTGTGTCATTACCTGTGTAAGATCATCTAGGAGGGACTCCTTTGTACCTGCTAGTGTGCCATCATCTAGGAACCAGATGTTTAGCTCGCTGGTCAGTCTGACTGTGATTTCCCTAACTGCTGTACAGAAGAGAAATGGTGCAAGAGGATCTCCTAGTTGGACACCCTCCGATGATGTGATTTCATGCTCTCCAAAGAGAAGCATTGATTCCTTGCTATACCCAGCTGAAACAAAAGGGAAGAGACCAGGGAAATGTTCTTGTACCGCTGCTAATACCACGTCTCTTTTCAGGAGATTAAATGCATTCTTGAAATCTAATTTTACCACTGCATTGTCCTCAGGCAGGTTGTTGATATACTCCCTTGTTGCATGAACTGCTGCTTCACTTCCTTGGGAGACCCCAAAGCCAAGCTGGTTTGGCTGAAGCATCATGGCTGCCTGTGCACGAATACTTCGGACAGCAGCTTTGGATACGAGGCGGCGTAACGTGTTGCTTACTGCAATTGGCCGAATTCCTCCATCTTTCTTTTTAAGTGCACAAAGTGTTGCACCAAATAAGAAAGGTCTAATTTCATCAGGAATCAGATCACCCAAGGAATTGTTGACGAACCTTGTGATCTCTGGAAGCAGTGTCTCTGCAATTTCCCCAATAACTGGATTAACCATTTGCTTTAAATGCTGTGGCCTTATTCCAGTGAAACCCCCACAATCAATGGTTCCACAGTTGAGACAGAGGTGTTGGAACTGTTGGTGCCCCTGGTTTCCCTGGCAGGGTGCTTTCCTCTAAGTGCTTCAGCCGTGTCAGCATCCCTGGGAGCAAACTGTATCTTCACTGGTAATAATTCTGATTGCCCCCATTGTGTTGCACTCTTCAATTTTCTTGCTCACCTGGACTCTGACTTTTTCACTGTCAGTAGAGTGAGTGGGGGTTCTGCCTCTCCCTCTTTTGTGTTGACAGGGAAGGCGAATGAGGTTATCAACTCTAGGAAAATCTCTTAAGGATTTAATTATCATTGAGGCTAGCCTCTTTCCCCTTCTTTCCGGCACACCTAAGCAGACATTGCCAAAAATTAGCAAGTTGTGCCATGGCTGGTGGAGCATTTAGGATAGTGTAACCATCGTTTACTTTTTTCAGGAGATCTGTAAGTTTCCCAGCTGCGTGTGGACGGGCCGCTTTGGGAATATGTGTGAGTGTCCTGGTACCCATTGCTTTGTTTCCAGGATATTGTCTGATGAGATGAGATCTGTAAGCATGACCGACACTTGCCTCTCCTAGTATTGCCAGCTGTGCCATTTCATTGGCTGCTTGCTTCCTCCTGGTTGGCATCCATCTGCTAGACTAGACAGTAGGAGTGGAGTATGACATGCTGGGTGGGTATGGTGTGTGGAAGGTAGTGAACTTGACCGTAGTGGCCAGGTGGAGTTTGAGGGGCTGGTGAGGGGCTGGGTGGGGAAGGGGAAAACTTCCCCTGGGAATTGGGTGGAGGAGGCGCTGATATTTAGGTGGGGGGGGGGGCACAAGTTATTAAATAGAGTTATCCCGGGGAGTACAATTCACATGGACTTTCACACTATATATTGTTCACACTGTCTTACAATACACACAACATTATTATTATATATATATATATATATATATATATATATATATATATATATATATATATATATATATATATATATATATATATATATTAGCAAGTCGGCCGTCTCCCACCGAGGCAGGGTGACCCAAAAAGAAAGAAAATCCCCCCAAAAATACTTTCATCATTCAACACTTTCACCTCACTCACATAAAATCACTGTTTTTGCAGAGGTGCTCAGAACACAACAGTTTAGAATCATATACGTATAAAGATACACAACATACACCTCCATACTGCCAATATCCCGAACCTCTCCTTTAGAGTGCAGGCAACATTGTACTTCCCATTTCCGGGACTCAAGTCCGGCTACATAAAAATAACCAGTTTCCCTGAATCCATTCACTAAATATTACCCTGCTCACACTCCAACAGCTCGTCAGGTCCCAAATAACATTCGTCTCGATTCACTCCTGTCTATACACACACACACACACACACACACACACACACACACACACACATATATATATATATATATATATATATATATATATATATATATATATATTTATTATTTTTTTATTATATATATATATATTATTAACACACTGGCCGATTCCCACCAAGGCAGGGTGGCCCGAAAAAGAAAAACTTTCACCATCATTCACTCCATCACTGTCTTGCCAGAAGGGTGCTTTACACTACAGTTTTTAAACTGCAACATTAACACCCCTCCTTCAGAGTGCAGGCACTGTACTTCCCATCTCCAGGACTCAAGTCCGGCCTGCCGGTTTCCCTGAATCCTTTCATAAATGTTACTTTGCTCACACTCCAACAGCACGTCAAGTATTAAAAACCCTTTGTCTCCATTCACTCCTATCAAACACGCTGGAAGTCCAAGCCCCTCGCACACAAAACCTGCTTTACCCCCTCCCTCCAACATTTCCTAGGCCGACCCCTACCCCGCCTTCCTTCCACTACAGACTGATACACTCTTGAAGTCATTCTGTTTCGTTCCATTCTCTCTACATGTCCGAACCACCTCAACAACCCTTCCTCAGCCCTCTGGACAACTGTTTTGGTAATCCCGCACCTCCTCCTAACTTCCAAACTACGAATTCTTTGAATTATATTCACACTACACATTGCCCTCAGACATGACATCTCCACTGCCTCCAGCCTTCTCCTCGCTGCAACATTCATCACCCATGCTTCACACCCATATAAGAGCGTTGGTAAAACTATACTCTCATACATTCCCCACTTTGCCTCCAAGGACAAAGTTCTTTGTCTCCACAGACTCCTAAGTGCACCACTCACCCTTTTCCCCACATCAGTTCTATGATTCACCTCATCTTTCATAGACCCATCTGCAGACACATCCACTCCCAAATATCTGAATACATTCACCTCCTCCATACTCTCTTCTTCCAAACTGATATCCAATCTTTCATCACCTAATCTTTTTGTTATCCTCATAACCTTATTCTTTCCTGTATTCACTTTTAATTTTCTTCTTTTGCACACCCTACCAAATTCATCCACCAGTCTCTGCAACTTCTCTTCAGAATCTCCCAAGAGCACAGTGTCATCAGCAAAGATCAACTGTGACAACTCCCTCTTTATGTGTGATTCTTTATCTTTTAACTCCAGGCCTCTTGCCAAGACCCTCGCATTTACTTCTCTTACAACCCCATCTATAAATATATTAAACAACCACAGTGACATCACACATCCCTGTCTAAGGCCTACTTTTACTGGGAAATAATTTCCCTCTTTCCTACATACTCTAACTTGAGCCTCACTATCCTCGTAAAAACTCTCCACTGCTTTATATTTGTAACCACGAACGAGTGGTATTGATCAATAACAACACTGCACTAGCCAAGGACTCGAACCCATGCTGCTTTGGCCTGCCTCATGGTGGGGGAAAGCGCATGACGCCCTAATCCACTGGACCATACGATACTTAAGAGCATGGGCAACCAAAGCAGCATGGGTTCGATATATATATATATATATATATATATATATATATATATATATATATATATATATATATATATATATATATATATATATATATATATATATATGCAATAAGATCACAGTAAACAGGTGATTTTAAAATATGCAAAACAACCACTCTGAAAGAATAGAGAAATTCCAAGCGCTTTCGTGACTACTCACATTATCAAGGAACTATGAAAGTTGTATTCAAAAATCTTGATACAGTAAAAAAACTTTTGATAAAGAATTCCCCCCAAAATGCTGATGGATGTGTCTATAAGATTCCTTGTAAAATTTGCGATAAAGTTTATTACGGTCAAACTGGTAAAAATCTCGAACTAAGATTAAAACAACATAAATATAGTATTAGAACTGGACAAGATTCCAATGCTCTATTTATTCATGTAAGAGATTTTAACCATCCAATTGATTTTCAAAAAGTTGAGAAAGTAGTATCAAGCAAGTCCATGGTCGACAGGAATATAATTGAATCTTGTTTCATAAAAAGCAGTTTTGACAATAATATGAATATTTCCTTTGGTTTATATAAATTAGATCCATTTATAATTAATAGAATTTGGGAAGAATTTAATAATACACTGGACAAATAATTTTTAAATTTTCTTGGGTTGAATAGCTTGGGGGTGAGTTGTGCAAAGGACCTATCCAAGTTGGCTCGCCGCGCGTCACGTGTTTAACCGTTGCGGGATCTGATAGTGAGGTGCTGGCCAGACCCCTTATATAGCTTCCTTGGATGCTTCACTTTCATAGTTCCTTGATAATGTGAGTAGTCATGAAAGCGCTTGGAATTTCTCTATTCTTTCAGAGTGGTTGTTTTGTATATATATATATATATATATATATATATATATATATATATATATATATATATATATATATATATACATTCCACTTCTGTAATACGTAATAAACAACAGAAAATTTCATAAATTCCTCTGTAATACAACACAAATGAATCAAAAATATATAAGAAATCTCTTCAAAAGTGATTTAAGTTGGAAATGTTTTGAAAAAATTAAAATAAAATGTTTTATCTCATTTATGAAGATAATTTATACAATCTTTTGCTTTTTGAAGTTAAAAATATTTATATATTTAAAACTGGTTTGGAAAAAATATGTTTTTATAATTAATCAAAAAAATGAATACTTAAATGGGTAACACAGTGATGAAGCTGCGTACTCATTATTTCTTTCAATTAAAATGCTTCTATAAGAGATTAAGGAACTTGATGAGCGAAGTTAATTTTATTTTCTAAATTTTTTTCCACTTCATTTTATCTGAAAAAGATACTGACTTTTAAATTTATTTTTTCAATACAATGTTATACAAAAATAATCTCCACTACAGAGGATTAATTTTTAAAATAACAAAGGTTAATATTATTCGAGTGATAATTCTGATCAATCTGGATTGTTCATGATTCTTAATATATCCCAATGTTCACAACTCTTTTATTAATAACATCGTAAATATGTTGCAATAAAGATAATATTCTACCTATATTAGCTGGTTTTTCAACCTTCCGAGTGAGTGCATTAATATAGTTTGTATATAAGTCTGGTTAAATACTTTATTTGTAAGAGTAAATAATAACCTAAGCATAAATAATATATAAGAAAACACTGAACAATGTTGATGTCATTGTGATTGTCTAATATTTTCATGGGAAGTGCGAGACGCGAAGATGAGAATGGGAATAGATGGATATTAGGTATGGTATATCAGCGTCCCTTAGAATAGAAGCTGTCGTGGTGCCTTATGACAATGATGCTGCTTGTTATCCCAGGAAGATGATGGTGGGCAGTGGTACCATGCGAAGCTACCAGCCTTATCCTCAGAGAAAGCATCATGTGAAGCAACCAGCCCTATCCTAAGAGAAAGCATCATGTGAAGCAACCAGCCCTATCCTCAGAGAAAGCATCATGTGAAGCAACCAGCCCTATCCTCAGAGAAAGCATCATGTGAAGCAACCAGCCCTATCCTCAGAGAAAGCATCATGTGAAGCAACCAGCCCTATCCTCAGAGAAAGCATCATGTGAAGCAACAAGCGCTATCCTCAGAGAAAGCATCATGTGAAGCAACCAGCCCTATCCTCAGAGAAAGCATCATGTGAAGCAACCAGCCCTATCCTCAGAGAAAGCATCATGTGAAGCAACAAGCCCTATCCTCAGAGAAAGCATCAAGTGAAGCAACCAGCCCTATTATCAGAGAAAGCATCATGTGAAGCAACCAGCCTTATCCTCAGAGAAAGCACCATGTGAAACAACCAGCCCTATCCTCAGAGAAAGCATCATGTGAAGCAACCAGCCCTATCCTCAGAGAAAGCATCATGTGAACCAACCAGCACTATCCTCAGAGAAAGCATTATGTGAAGCAACAAGCCCTATCCTCAGAGAAAGTACCATGTGAAGCAACCAGCCCTTTTCTTAGAAAAAGCACCTAGACATGCAACCAGCCCTATCCTCAGAGAAAGCACCATGTGAAGCAACCAGCCCTATCCTCAGAGAAAGCATCATGTGAAGCAACAAGCCCTTTTCTTAGAAAAAGCACCTACAGAAGCAACCAGCCCTATCCTCAGACAAAGTACCATGTGAAGCAACCAGCCCTTTTCTTAGAGAAAGCAACTTAAGAAGCAACCAGCCCTATCCTCAGAGAAAGTGCCATGTGAAGCAACCAGCCCTATCCTCAGAGAAAGTACAAAGTGAAGCAACCAGCCCTAGCATCAGAAAAAGTACCACGTGAAGCAACCAGCCCTATACTCAGAGAAAACACCATGCGATGCAACCAGCCTTATCCTCAGAGAAATCACCATGTGAAGCAACCAGCCCTACCCTCAGAGAAAGCATCATGTGAAGCAACCAGCCCTATCCTCAGGGAAAGCACCATGTGAAGCAACCAGCCTTATCCTCAGTGAAATCACCATGTGAAGCAACCAGCCCTACCCTCAGAGAAAGCATCATGTGAAGCAACCAGCCCTATCCTCAGGGAAAGCACCATGTGAAGCAATCAGCCTTATCATCAGAGAAAGCACCATGTGAAGTAACCAGTCTTATCATCAGAGACAGCACAATATGAAGCAACCAGCCCTATCCTCAGAGAAAGCACCATGTGAAGCATCCACCTTATCATCAGAGAAAGCACTATGTGAAGCAACCAGCCTTATCAGAGAAAGCACCATGTGAAGCAACCAGCCTTATCATCAGAGAAAGCAACATGTGAAGCAACCAGCCTTATCATCAGAGAAAGCTGCATGTGAAGCAACCAGCCTTATCAGAGAAAGCACCATGTGAAGCAACCAGCCCTATCCTCAGAGAAAGCATCAAATGAAGCAACCAGCCTTATCATCAGAGAAAGCAACATTTGAAGCAACCAGCTTTATCATCAGAGAAAGCACCATGTGAAGCAACCAGCCTTATCATCAGAGAAAGAACCATGTGAAGCAACCAGCCCTATCCTCAGAGAAAGCATCATGTGAAGCAACCAGCCCTATCCTCAGAGAAAGCATCATGTGAAGCAACCAGCCCTATCCTCAGAGAAAGCATCATGTGAAGCAACCAGCCCTATCCTCAGAGAAAGCATCATGTGAAGCAACCAGCCTTATGATCAGAGAAAGCACCATGTGAAGCAACCCGCCCTATCCTCAGAGAAAGCATCACGTGAAGCAACCAGCCCTATCATCAGAGAAAGAATCATGTGAAGCAACCAGCCTTATCCTCAGAGAAAGCACCATGTGAAACAACCAGCCCTATCCTCAGAGAAAGCACCATGTGAAGCAACCAGCCCTATCCTCAGAGAAAGCACCATGTGAAGCAACCAGCACTATCCTCAGAGAAAGCACCATGTGAAGCAACCAGCCTTATCCTCAGAGAAAGCACCATGTGAAGCAACCAGCCCTTTTCTTAGAGAAAGCACCTAGAAGCAACCAGCCCTATCCTCAGAGAAAGCACCATGTGAAGCAACCAGCCCTACACTCAGAGAAAGCACTTGTGAAGCAACCAGAATTATCATCAGAGAAAGCACCATGTGAAGCAACCAGCCCTATCCTTAGAGAAAGCAACTTAAGAAGCAACCAGCCCTATCCTCAGAGAAAGCACCATATGAAGCAACCAGACTTATCATCAGAGAAAGCACAATGTGAAGCAACCAGCTTTTTCATCAGAGAAAGCACCATGTGAAGCAATCAGTCCTATCATCAGAGAAAGCACCATGTGAAGGAACCAGCCCTATCCTCAGAGAAAGCACCAAGTGAAGCAACCAGCCCAATCCTCAGAGAAAGCACCATGTGAAGCAACCAGCCCTATCCTAAGAGAAAGCACCATGTGAAGCAACCAGCCCTATCCTCAGAGAAAGCACCATGTGAAGCATCCACCTTATTATCAGAGAAAGCACCATGTGAAGCAACCAGCCCTATCCTCAGAGAAAGCATCAAATGAAGCAACCAGCCTTATCATCAGAGAAAGCAACATTTGAAGCAACCAGCTTTATCATCAGAGAAAGCACCATGTGAAGCAACCAGCCTTATCATCAGAGAAAGAACCATGTGAAGCAACCAGCCCAATCCTCAGAGAAAGCACCATGTGAAGTAACCAGCCTTATCATCAGAGAAAGCACCATGTAAAGCAACCAGCCCTATCCTCAGAGAAAGCACCATGTGAAGCAACCAGCCTTATCACCAGAGAAAGCACCATGTGAAGCAACCAACCTTATGATCAGAGAAAGCACCATGTGAAGCAACCAGCCCTATCCTCAGAGAAAGAACTATGTAAAGCAACAAGCCTTATCATCAGAGAAAGCACCATGTGAAGCAACCAGCCTTATCCCTAGAGAAAGCACCATGTGAAGCAACCAGCCATATCATCACAGAAAGCACCATGTGAAGCAACCAGCCCTATCCTCAGAGAAAGCACCTTGTGAAGCAACCAGCATTATCATCAGAGAAAGCACCATGTAAAGCAACCAGCCTTATCATCAGAGAAAGCACCATGTGTAGCAACCAGCCTTATCCTTAGAGAAAGCACCTTGTGAAGCAACCACCCTTATAATCTGAGAAAGCACAATGTGAAGCAACCAGCCCTATACTCAGAGAAAGCACCTTGTGAAGCAACCAGAATTATCATCAGAGAAAGCACCATGTGAAGCAACCAGCCCTATCCTAAGAGAAAGCACCTTGTGAAGCAGCCAGCCCTATCCTCAGAGAGAGCACCATGTAAAGCAACCAGCCCTATCCTCTGAGAAAGTACCATATGAAGCAACCTGCCTTATCATCAGAGAAAGCACCATGTGAAGCAACCAACCTTATCATCAGCGAAAGCACCATGTGAAGCAACCAGCCCTGTCATCAGAGAAAGCACCATGTGAAGCAAGCAGCCCTATCCTCAGAGAAAGCTCCAAGTGAAGCAACCAGGCCTATCCTCAGAGAAAGCACCATGTGAAGCAACCAGCCCTATCCTCAGAGAAAGCACCATGTGAAGCAACCAGCCCTATCATCAGAGAAAGCACCATTTGACACAACCAGCCCTATCCTCAGAGAAAGCACCATGTGAAGCAACCAGCCCTATCCTCAGGGAGAGCACCATGTGAAGTAACCAGCCCTATCCTCAGAGAAAGCTCTATGTGAAGCAACCATCCTTATCATCAGAGAAAGCACCATGTGAAGCAACCAGCCTTATCATCAGAGAAAGCACCATGTGAAGCAACCAGCCCTATCGTCAGAGAAAGCACCATGTGAAGCAACCAACCCTATCCTCATAGAAAGCAATAAATGAAGCAACCAGGCCTATCCTCAGAGAAAGCACCATGTGAAGCAACCAGCCCTATCCTCAGAGAGATCACCATGTGAAGCAACCAGCCCTATCCTCAGGGAGAGCACCATGTGAAGTAACCAGCCCTATCCTCAGAGAAAGCACTATGTGAAGCAACCAGCCTTATCATCAGAGAAAGCACCATGTGAAGCAACCAGCCTTATCATCAGAGAAAGCACCATGTGAAGTAACCAGCCCTATCCTCAGAGAAAGCACCATGTGAAGCAACCAGCCTTATGGAAACAGTTCAGGACTGTTTTCTGAAACAGAGCGTAACTGAGCCTACCAGGGGTAATAATTTGCTAGACCTAGTCTTGTCAAATAAGGAAACACTCGAGAATAATCTGGAGATCACTGAAGAGCTTGGCGCAAGTGATCACAAATCTATCACTTGTAGCATTAATTGGGAATGCAAGAATAATGATAATACAGTAAAAATCCCTGATTTTCGTTCTGCCGATTATAAAGGACTTAGGGAACATCTGTCTAATCTTGATTGGGGTTATCTAGCTAATGATTTTATTGACGATAATCATACTTATGAATATGAAGGGATCTGCTTTTATGATTGTTTTCTTAATAATGTACACAGTGCCCAGAGTATATACATTCCCCAGAGAGAAATTAGGTCTAATAATAACGATCCCAAATGGGTTAACAGGAGGCTAAAGCATCTATTAGGAGAGAAAAGGGGAATTTATAGGCGCATCAGAAGAGGAGAGGTTAACCTTACTGACCAATATGGTCAGCTTAAAAGAGAAGTAAAAAAGGCGATTAGAAAGGCTAAACGTGACTATGAAATTAGAGTTGCTAATGAATCAAAGACTAATCCAAAGGGGTTCTTTCAAGTGTATAGGACGAAGGTGAAGGAAAAAGTAGGACCTCTGAAAACTGGGAATGGACAGCTGACGGATAATGAACTGGAAATGTGTTCCTTATTTAATGACTATTTTTTGTCAGTTTTTACACAGGAAGATGTAAATGAGATTCCAGTAATTAACAATTATTTAGTTTCTGATGAATTTAAGTTAACTAATATTACTGTCACGAGGGATATGGTTATTAAACAGATAGACAAACTGAAGCAAAATAAGTCCCCGGGACCCGATGAGTTGTTTTCCAGGGTACTTAAGGAATGCAAGATGGAGCTTAGTCAGCCATTAACGAGTGTATTCAATGCGTCCATCCTTACCGGTGTTGTGCCAGAGTTGTGGAAGATGGCTAATGTGGTTCCTATATTCAAATCAGGGGATAAGTCCACTCCTTCAAATTACCGTCCAATAAGCCTGACATCTATAGTAGGCAAGTTATTAGAATCAATTATAGCTGACATTATCAGAAGTCACCTTGAAGAGCATAACTTGATAAATGAATCTCAGCATGGATTCACGAGAGGTCGTTCCTGCCTGACAAAGTTACTGACGTTCTTCAATAGAGCATTTGAGGCAGTTGACAGTAATAAGGAATATGATATTGTTTATTTGGATTTTAGTAAAGCCTTCGATAGAGTACCTCACAAGAGACTCTTAAGAAAAGTGGCAGCTCATGGTATAGGAGGTAAAGTTCTAGCATGGATTGAGGCATGGCTTACCAATAGAAAGCAGAGAGTTACCATTAATGGAGTGAAATCTGAATGGGGATTAGTCACTAGTGGCGTTCCACAAGGATCAGTTTTAGGCCCTCTCTTGTTCATAATTTACATTAATGACCTTGATGAAGGGATTACTAGTGACATGAGTAAGTTTGCTGATGATACAAAGATAGGCCGTATAATTCACTCTGAGGAGGATATCAATGAACTCCAGGACGATTTGGACAAATTAATGTCTTGGTCTGAAAAATGGCAGATGAGGTTCAATGTGGATAAGTGTAAGGTACTTGCCCTTGGTAATGAAAATAACCCTCGAAGCTATAATCTAGGTGAAGTAGAGCTTGATCATACAGAATGTGAAGGGGACTTGGGAGTCGTGGTGAGCAGAAATCTGGGGCCGGGACAGCGGTGCCTTGGTGTGCGCGACAAGGCCAACAGATTACTTGGATTTGTCTCAGGAAGTGTAAGTAACAGAAGTATAAAAGATATTTTACAGCTCTATACATAACTAGTGATGCCTCATTTAGATTATGCTGCTCAGTTTTGGTCCCCTTACTACAGGATGGATATAGACTCATTAGAGAAAATACAGAGAAGAATGACTAAAATGATTTACTGTGTAAGGAACCTCCCGTATGAAGATAGACTCAAAGCCTTAAATCTCCACTCTCTGGAGAGGCGTAGAATGAGGGGAGATATCACTGAAGTGTATAAGTGGATGACGGGCATAAACAAGGCAGATATTAATAAAGTACTGTGGGTGTCGAACCAGGAAAGAACCAGGAATAATGGATTTAAGTTGGATAAATTTAGATTTAGAAAGGACATAGGTAAGTACTGGTTTTCTAACAGAGTTGAAGATGCGTGGAACAGTCTTCCCAGTGGGGTGATAGAGGCTAGGACCTTGGGTAGCTTTAAGAAGAGACTGGACAAATATATGAGTGGGAGGGGCTGGGTTTGATTGGTGTCATTGGGTACGGGAGTTATTTCTAGGGAAGCTTTAGGAAGTAGTCGTTTTGATAAGGGCCTGCCTCGCATGGGCCAGTAGGCCTTCTGCAGTGTTCCTCCATTCTTATGTTCTTATGTAAGCAGCATGTGAAGCAACCAGCCCTATCCTCAGAGAAAGCACCATGTGAAGCAACCAGATTTATCATCAGAGAAAGCACCATGTGAAGCAACCAGCCCTTTTCTTAGAAAAAGCACCATGTGAAGCAACCAGCCCTATCCTCAGAGAAAGCACCATGTGAAGTAACCAGCCTTATCATCAGAGAAAGCACCATGTGAAGCAACCAGCCCTTTTCTTAGAAAAAGCACCATGTGAAGCAACCAGCCCTATCCTCAGAGAAAGCACCATGTGAAGTAACCAGCCTTATCATCAGAGAAAGTACCATGTGAAGCAACCAGCTCTTTTCTTAGAAAAAGCACATTGAGAAGAAAACAGCCCTATCCTCAGAGAAAGTACCATGTGAAGCAACCAGCCCTATACTCAGAGAAAGTACCATGTGAAGCAACCAGCCCTATCCTCAGGGAAAGCACCATATGAAGCGACAAATCCCTATCCTCAGAGAAAGCATCATGTGAAGCAACAAGCCCTTTTCTTAGAAAAAGCGCTTAGACAAGCAACCAGCCCTATCCTAAGAGAAAGTACCATGTGAAACAACCAGCCCTTTTCTTTGAGAAAGCAACTTGAGAAGCAACCAGCCCTATCCTCAGAGAAAGTACCATGTGAAGGAACCAGCCCTAGCCTCAGAAAAAGTACCACTTGAAGCAACCAGCCATAGCCTCAGAGAAAGTTCCACGTGAAGCAACGAGCCCTATCCTCAGAGAAAGAAACATGTGAAGGAACCAGCCTTATCATCAGAGAAAGCACCATGTGAAGCAACCAGCCCTATCCTCAGAGAAAGTACCATGTAAAGCAACCAGCCTTATCATCAGAGAAAGTACCATGTGAAGCAACCAGCCCTATCCTCAGAGAAAGCACCATGCAAAGCAACCAGCCTTATCATCAGAGAAAGCACCATGTGAAGCAACCATCCCTATCCTCAGAGAAAGCGCCTTGTGAAGCAACCACCCTTATCATCTGAGAAAGCACCATGTGAAGCAACCAGCCCTTTTCTTAGAAAAAGCGCCTAGACAAGCAACCAGCCCTATCCTAAGAGAAAGCACCATGTGAAGCAACCAGCCCTTTTCTTAGAAAAAGCGCCTAGACAAGCATCCAGCCCTATCCTCAGAGAAAATACCATGTGAGGGAACCAGCCTTATCATCAGAGAAAGCACAATGTGAAGCAACCAGCCCTATCCTCAGAGAAAGTACCATGTAAAGCAACCAGCCTTATCATCAGAGAAAGCACCATGTGAAGCAACCAGCCTTATCATCAGAGAAAGCACCATGTGAAGCAACCAGCCCTATCCTCAGAGAAAGCACCATGTAAAGCAACCAGCCTTATCATCAGAGAAAGCACCATGTGAAGCAACCAGCCTTATCATCAAAGAAAGCACCATGTGAAGCAACCAGCCCTACCCTCAGAGAAAGTACCATGTAAAGCAACCAGCCTTACCATCAGAGAAAGTACCATGTAAAGCAACCAGCCTTATCATCAGAGAAAGCACCATGTGAAGCAACCAGCCCTATCCTCAGAGAAAGCACCATGTGAAGCAACCAGTCTTATCATCAGAGAAAGCACCATGTGAAGCAACCAGCCCTATCCACAGAGAAAGCACCTTGTGAAGCAACCAGTATCATCATCAGAGAAAGCACCATGTGAAGCAACCAGCCCTATCATCAGAGAAAGTACCCTGTGAAGCAACCAGCCCTATCCTCAGAGAAAGCACCATGCAAAGCAACCAGCCTTATCGTCAGAGAAAGCACCATGTGAAGCAACCATCCCTATCCTCAGACAAAGCACCTTGTGAAGCAACCACCCTTATCATCTGAGAAAGCACCATGTGAAGCAACTAGCCCTATCCTCAGAGAAAGCACCTTGTGCAGCAACCAGAATTATCAGAGAAAGCACCATGTGAAGCAACTAGCCCTATACTAAGAGAAAGCACCTTGTGAAGCAACCAGTATCCTCAGAGAAAGCACCATTTGAAGCAACCAGCCTTATCCTCAGAGAAAGCACCATATGAAGCAACCAGACTTATCATCAGAGAAAGCACCATGTGAAGCAACCAGTTTTATCATCAGAGAAAGCACCATGTGAAGCAACCAGCCATATCATCAGAGAAAGCATCATGTGAAGCAACCAGCCCTATTCTCAGAGAAAGCACCAAGTGAAGCAACCAGCCCTATCCTCAGAGAAAGGACCATGTGAAGCAACCAGCCCTATCCTTAGAGAAAGCACCATGTGAAACAATCAGCCCTATCCTCAGGGAAAGCACCATGTGAAGCAACCATCCCTATCCTCAGAGAAAGCACCATGTGAAGCAACCAGCCTTATCATCAGAGAAAGCACCATGTTAAGCAACCAGCCTTATCATCAGAGAAAGCACCATGTGAAGTAACCAGCCCTATCCTCAGAGAAAGCACCATGTGAAGCAACCAGCCTTATGCTCAGAGAAAGCACCATATGAAGCAACCAGCTCAATCCTCAGAGAAAGCACCATGTGAAGCAACCAGCTTTATCATCAGAGAAAGCACCATGTGAAGCACCCAGCCTTATCATCAGAGAAAGCACCATGTGAAGCAACCAGCTTTATCAGAGAAAGCACCATGTGAAGCAACCAGCTTTATCAGAGAAAGCACCATGTGAAGCAACCAGCCTTATCATCAGAGAAAGCACCATGTGAAGCAACCAGCCTTATCATCAGAGAAAGCACCATATGAAGCAACCAACCCTATCATCAGAGAAAGCACCATGTGAAGCAACAAGCCCTATCCTCAGAGAAAGCACCATGTGAAGCAATGAGCCTTATCATCAGAGAAAGCATCACGTGAAGCAACCAGCCTTATCATCAGAGAAATCACCACGTGAAGCAACCAGCTATATCATCACAAAAAGCACCAAGTGAAGCAACCAGTCTTATCATCAGAGAAAGCACCATGTGAAGCAACCAGCCATATTCTCAGAGAAAGCACCAAGTAAAGCAACCAGCATTATCATCAGAGAAAACACCATCTGAAGCAACCAGCCTTATCATCAGAGAAAGCACAAAGTGAAGCAACCAGATTTATCATCAGAGAAAGCACCTTGTGAAGCAACCAGCCTTATCATCAGAGAAAGCACCATGTGAAGCAACCAGCCTTATCATCAGAGAAAGCACCATATGCAGCAACCAGTCTTATCATCAGAGAAAGCACCAAGTGAAGTAACCAGCCTTATCATGAGAGAAAGCACCATGTGAAGCAGCCAGCCCTATCCTCAGAGAAAGCACCAAGTGAAGCAACCAGCCTTATCATCAGACAAAGCACCATGTGAAGCAACCAGCCTTATCATCAGACAAAGCACCATGTGGAGCAACCAGCCTTTTCATCAGAGAAAGCACCATGTGAAGCAACCAGCCTTATCATCAGAGAAAGCACCAAGTGAAGCAACCTGCCTTATTCTCAGAGAAAGCAGCATGTGAAGCAACCAGCCCTATCGTCAGAGAAAGCACCATGTGAAGCAACCAGCCCTATCATCAGAGAAAGCACCATGTGAAGCAACTAGCCCTATCATCAGAGAAAGCACCATGTGAAGCAACCAGCCCTATCATCAGAGAAAGCAACTTGTGAAGCAACCAGCCCTATCATCAGAGAAAGCACCATGTGAAGCAACCAGCCTTATCATCAGAGAAAGCACCATGTGAAGCAACCAGCCCTATCATCAGGGAAAGCACCATGTGAAGCAACCGGCCCTATCATCAGAGAAAGCACAAAGTGAAGCAACCAGATTTATCATCAGAGAAAATACCATGTGAAGCAACCAGCCTTATCATCAGAGAAAGCACCATGTGAAGCAACCAGCCTTATCATCAGAGAAAGCACCATATGAAGCAACCAGTCTTATCATCAGAGAAAGCACCAAGTGAAGTAACCAGCCTTATCATGAGATAAAGCACCATGTGAAGCAGCCAGCCCTATCCTCAGAGAAAGCACCAAGTGAAGCAACCAGCCTTATCATCAGACAAAGCACCATGTGAAGCAACCAGCCTTATCATCAGACAAAGCACCATGTGAAGCAACCAGCCTTATCATCAGAGAAAGCACTATGTGAAGCAACCAGCCTTTTCATCAGAGAAAGCACCATGTGAAGCAACCAGCCTTTTCATCAGAGAAAGCACCAAGTGAAGCAACCGGCCTTATTCTCAGAGAAAGCAGCATGTAAAGCAACCAGCCCTATCATCAGAGAAAGCACCATGTGAAGCAAACAGCCCTATCATCAGAGAAAGCACCATGTGAAGAAACTAGCCCTATCAACAGAGAAAGCACCATGTGAAGCAACCAGCCCTCTCATCAGAGAAAGCAACATGTGAAGCAACCAGCCCTATCATCAGAGAAAGCACCATGTGAAGCAACCAGCCCTATCATCAGAGAAAGCACCATGTGAAGCAACCAGCCCTATCATCAGAGAAAGCACCATGTGAAGCAACCGGCCCTATCATCAGAGAAAGTACCATATGAAGCAACCAGCCCTATCATCAGAGAAAGCAGCATGTGAAGCAACCAGCCCTATCATCAGAGAAAGCACCATGTGAAGCAACCAGCCATTATCATCAGAGAAAGCACCATGTGAAGCAACCAGCCCTACCATCAGAGAAAGCACCATGTGTAGCAACCAGCCCTATCATTAGAGAAAGCACCATGTGTAGCAACCAGCCCTATCTTCAGAGAAAGCACCATGTGAAGCAACCAGCCTTATCATCAGAGAAAGCACCATGTGTAGCAACCAGCCCTATCTTCAGAGAAAGCACCATGTGAAGCAACCAGCCCTATCATAAGAGAAAGCACCATGTGAAGCAACTAACCCTATCATCAGAGAAAGCACCATGTGAAGCAACCAGCCTTATCATCAGAGAAAGCACCATGTGAAACAACCAGCCTTATCATCAGAGAAAGCATCATGTGTAGCAACCAGCCCTATCATCAGAGAAAGCACCATGTGTAGCAAGCAGCCCTATCTTCAGAGAAAGCACCATGTGAAGCAACCAGCCTTATCTTCAGAGAAAGCACCATGTGTAGCAACCATCCCTATCTTCAGAGAAAGCACCATGTGAAGCAACCAGCCCTATCATCAGAGAAAGCACCATGTGAAGCAACCAGCCCTATCATCAGAGAAAGCACCATGTGAAACAACCAGCCTTATCATCAGAGAAAGCACCATGTGAAGCAACCAGCCCTATCATCAGAGAAAGCACCATGTGAAGCAACCAGCCTTATCATCAGAGAAAGCACCATGTGAAGCAACCAGCCCTATCATCAGAGAAAGCACCATGTGAAGCAACCAGCCCTATCATCAGTGAAAGCACCATGTGAAGCAATCAGCATTATCATCAGAGAAAGCACCATGTGAAGCAACCAGCCCTATCATCAGAGAAAGCACCATGTGAAGCAACCAGCTTTATCATCAGAGAAATCACCATGTGAAGCAACCAGCCTTATCATCAGAGAAAGCACCATATGAAGCAACCAGCCCTATCATCAGAGAAAGCACCATGTGAAGCAACCAGCCCTATCATCAGTGAAAGCACCATGTGAAGCAACCAGCCCTATCATCAGTGAAAGCACCATGTGAAGCAATCAGCATTATCATCAGAGAAAGCACCATATGAAGCAACCAGCCCTATCATCAGAGAAAGCACCATGTGAAGCAACCAGCCCTATCATCAGTGAAAGCACCATGTGAAGCAACCAGCCCTATCCTCAGAGAAAGCACCATATGAAGCAACCAGCCCTATCATCAGTGAAAGCACCATGTGAAGCAACCAGCCTTATCATCAGAGAAAGCACCATGTGAAGCAACCAGCCCTATCATCAGAGAAAGCATCATGTGAAGCAACCAGCCTTATCATCAGGGAAAGCACCATGTGAAGCAAACAGCCCTATCATCAGTGAAAGCACCATGTGAAGCAACCAGACTTATCATCAGAGAAAGCACCATGTGAAGCAACCAGCTTTATCATCAGAGAAAGCACCATGTGAAGCAACCAGCCCTATCATCAGAGAAAGCATCATGTGAAGCAACCAGCCCTATTCTCAGAGAAAGCACCAAGTGAAGCAACCAGCCCTATCCTCTGAGAAAGGACCATGTGAAGCAACCAGCCCTATCCTTAGAGAAAGCACCATGTGAAACAATCAGCCCTATCCTCAGGGAAAGCACCATGTGAAGCAACCAGCCCTATCCTCAAAGAAAGCACCATGTGAAGCAACCAGCCTTATCATCAGAGAAAGCACCATGTTAAGCAACCAGCCTTATCATCAGAGAAAGCACCATGTGAAGTAACCAGCCCTATCCTCAGAGAAAGCACCATGTGAAGCAACCAGCCTTATGCTCAGAGAAAGCACCATATGAAGCAACCAGCTCAATCCTCAGAGAAAGAACCATGTGAAGCAACCAGCTTTATCATCAGAGAAAGCACCATGTGAAGCACCCAGCCTTATCATCAGAGAAAGCACCATGTGAAGCAACCAGCTTTATCAGAGAAAGCACCATGTGAAGCAACCAACTTTATCAGAGAAAGCACCATGTGAAGCAACCAGACTTATCATCAGAGAAAGCACCATGTGAAGCAACCAGCCTTATCATCAGAGAAAGCACCATATGAAGCAACCAACCCTATCATCAGAGAAAGCACCATGTGAAGCAACCAGCCCTATCCTCAGAGAAAGCACCATGTGAAGCAATGAGCCTTATCATCAGAGGAAGCACCAAGTGAAGCAGCCAGCCTTATCATAAGAGAAAGCATCACGTGAAGCAACCAGCCTTATCATCAGAGAAATCACCAAGTGAAGCAACCAGCTTTATCATCACAAAAAGCACCAAGTGAAGCAACCAGTCTTATCATCAGAGAAAGCACCATGTGAAGCAACCAGCCATATTCTCAGAGAAAGCACCAAGTAAAGCAACCAGCATTATCATCAGAGAAAACACCATCTGAAGCAACCAGCCTTATCATCAGAGAAAGCACAAAGTGAAGCAACCAGATTTATCATCAGAGAAAGCACCTTGTGAAGCAACCAGCCTTATCATCAGAGAAAGCACCATGTGAAGCAACCAGCCTTATCATCAGAGAAAGCACCATGTGAAGCAACCAGCCCTATCCACAGAGAAAGCACCTTGTGAAGCAACCAGTATTATCATCA
Organism: Cherax quadricarinatus; assembly: GCF_038502225.1. Lineage (NCBI taxonomy): Eukaryota > Metazoa > Arthropoda > Malacostraca > Decapoda > Parastacidae > Cherax > Cherax quadricarinatus. Next base: position 19,882,423 of record NC_091368.1, read on the forward strand.
GAGAAAGCACCATGTGAAGCAACCAGCCCTATCATCAGAGAAAGCACCCTGTGAAGCAACCAGCCCTATCCTCAGAGAAAGCACCATGCAAAGCAACCAGCCTTATCATCAGAGAAAGCAACATGTGAAGCAACCATCACTATTCTCAGAGAAAGCACCTTGTGAATCAACCACCCTTATCATCTGAGAAAGCACCATGTGAAGCAACCTACCCTATCCTTAGAGAAAGCACCTTGTGAAGCAACCAGAATTATCAGAGAAAGCACCATGTGAAGCAACCAGCCCTATGCTAAGAGAAAGCACCTTGTGAAGCAACCAGCCCTATCCTCAGAAAAAGCACCATGTGAAGCAACCAGCCCTATCCTCAGAGAAAGCACCATATGAAGCAACCAGACTTATCATCAGAGAAAGCACAATGTGAAGCAACCAGCTTTTTCATCAGAGAAAGCACCATGTGAAGCAACCAGCCATATCATCAGAGAAAGCATCATGTGAAGCAACCAGCCCTATTCTCAGAGAAAGCACCAAGTGAAGCAACCAGCCCTATCCTCAGAGAAAGGACCATGTGAAGCAACCAGCCCTATCCTTAGAGAAAGCACCATGTGAAACAATCAGCCCTATCCTCAGGGAAAGCACCATGTGAAGCAACCATCCCTATCCTCAGAGAAAGCACCATGTGAAGCAACCAGCCTTATCATCAGAGAAAGCACCATGTTAAGCAACCAGCCTTATCATCAGAGAAAGCACCATGTGAAGTAACCAGCCCTATCCTCAGAGAAAGCACCATGTGAAGCAACCAGCCTTATGCTCAGAGAAAGCACCATATGAAGCAACCAGCTCAATCCTCAGAGAAAGCACCATGTGAAGCAACCAGCTTTATCATCAGAGAAAGCACCATGTGAAGCACCCAGCCTTATCATCAGAGAAAGCACCATGTGAAGCAACCAGCTTTATCAGAGAAAGCACCATGTGAAGCAACCAGCTTTATCAGAGAAAGCACCATGTGAAGCAACCAGCCTTATCATCAGAGAAAGCACCATGTGAAGCAACCAGCCTTATCATCAGAGAAAGCACCATATGAAGCAACCAACCCTATCATCAGAGAAAGCACCATGTGAAGCAACCAGCCCTCTCCTCAGAGAAAGCACCATGTGAAGCAATGAGCCTTATCATCAGAGAAAGCATCACGTGAAGCAACCAGCCTTATCATCAGAGAAATCACCACGTGAAGCAACCAGCTATATCATCACAAAAAGCACCAAGTGAAGCAACCAGTCTTATCATCAGAGAAAGCACCATGTGAAGCAACCAGCCATATTCTCAGAGAAAGCACCAAGTAAAGCAACCAGCATTATCATCAGAGAAAACACCATCTGAAGCAACCAGCCTTATCATCAGAGAAAGCACAAAGTGAAGCAACCAGATTTATCATCAGAGAAAGCACCTTGTGAAGCAACCAGCCTTATCATCAGAGAAAGCACCATGTGAAGCAACCAGCCTTATCATCAGAGAAAGCACCATATGCAGCAACCAGTCTTATCATCAGAGAAAGCACCAAGTGAAGTAACCAGCCTTATCATGAGAGAAAGCACCATGTGAAGCAGCCAGCCCTATCCTCAGAGAAAGCACCAAGTGAAGCAACCAGCCTTATCATCAGACAAAGCACCATGTGAAGCAACCAGCCTTATCATCAGACAAAGCACCATATTTAGCAACCAGCCTTTTCATCAGAGAAAGCACCATGTGAAGCAACCAGCCTTATCATCAGAGAAAGCACCAAGTGAAGCAACCTGCCTTATTCTCAGAGAAAGCAGCATGTGAAGCAACCAGCCCTATCTTCAGAGAAAGCACCATGTGAAGCAACCAGCCCTATCATCAGAGAAAGCACCATGTGAAGCAACTAGCCCTATCATCAGAGAAAGCACCATGTGAAGCAACCAGCCCTATCATCAGAGAAAGCAACTTGTGAAGCAACCAGCCCTATCATCAGAGAAAGCACCATGTGAAGCAACCAGCCTTATCATCAGAGAAAGCACCATGTGAAGCAACCAGCCCTATCATCAGGGAAAGCACCATGTGAAGCAACCGGCCCTATCATCAGAGAAAGCACAAAGTGAAGCAACCAGATTTATCATCAGAGAAAATACCATGTGAAGCAACCAGCCTTATCATCAGAGAAAGCACCATGTGAAGCAACCAGCCTTATCATCAGAGAAAGCACCATATGAAGCAACCAGTCTTATCATCAGAGAAAGCACCAAGTGAAGTAACCAGCCTTATCATGAGATAAAGCACCATGTGAAGCAGCCAGCCCTATCCTCAGAGAAAGCACCAAGTGAAGCAACCAGCCTTATCATCAGACAAAGCACCATGTGAAGCAACTAGCCTTATCATCAGAGAAAGCACTATGTGAAGCAACCAGCCTTTTCATCAGAGAAAGCACCATGTGAAGCAACCAGCCTTTTCATCAGAGAAAGCACCAAGTGAAGCAACCGGCCTTATTCTCAGAGAAAGCAGCATGTAAAGCAACCAGCCCTATCATCAGAGAAAGCACCATGTGAAGCAAACAGCCCTATCATCAGAGAAAGCACCATGTGAAGCAACTAGCCCTATCAACAGAGAAAGCACCATGTGAAGCAACCAGCCCTCTCATCAGAGAAAGCAACATGTGAAGCAACCAGCCCTATCATCAGAGAAAGCACCATGTGAAGCAACCAGCCCTATCATCAGAGAAAGCACCATGTGAAGCAACCAGCCCTATCATCAGAGAAAGCACCATGTGAAGCAACCGGCCCTATCATCAGAGAAAGTACCATATGAAGCAACCAGCCCTATCATCAGAGAAAGCAGCATGTGAAGCAACCAACCCTATCATCAGAGAAAGCACCATGTGAAGCAACCAGCCCTTATCATCAGAGAAAGCACCATGTGAAGCAACCAGCCCTACCATCAGAGAAAGCACCATGTGTAGCAACCAGCCCTATCATTAGAGAAAGCACCATGTGTAGCAACCAGCCCTATCTTCAGAGAAAGCACCATGTGAAGCAACCAGCCTTATCATCAGAGAAAGCACCATGTGTAGCAACCAGCCCTATCTTCAGAGAAAGCACCATGTGAAGCAACCAGCCCTATCATAAGAGAAAGCACCATGTGAAGCAACCAACCCTATCATCAGAGAAAGCACCATGTGAAGCAACCAGCCTTATCATCAGAGAAAGCACCATGTGAAACAACCAGCCTTATCATCAGAGAAAGCATCATGTGTAGCAACCAGCCCTATCATCAGAGAAAGCACCATGTGTAGCAAGCAGCCCTATCTTCAGAGAAAGCACCATGTGAAGCAACCAGCCTTATCTTCAGAGAAAGCACCATGTGTAGCAACCATCCCTATCTTCAGAGAAAGCACCATGTGAAGCAACCAGCCCTATCATCAGAGAAAGCACCATGTGAAGCAACCAGCCCTATCATCAGAGAAAGCACCATGTGAAACAACCAGCCTTATCATCAGAGAAAGCACCATGTGAAGCAACCAGCCCTATCATCAGAGAAAGCACCATGTGAAGCAACCAGCCTTATCATCAGAGAAAGCACCATGTGAAGCAACCAGCCCTATCATCAGAGAAAGCACCATGTGAAGCAACCAGCCCTATCATCAGTGAAAGCACCATGTGAAGCAATCAGCATTATCATCAGAGAAAGCACCATGTGAAGCAACCAGCCCTATCATCAGAGAAAGCACCATGTGAAGCAACCAGCCCTATCATCAGTGAAAGCACCATGTGAAGCAACCAGCCTTATCATCAGAGAAAGCACCATGTGAAGCAACCAGCCCTATCCTCAGAGAATGCACCATATGAAGCAACCAGCCCTATCATCAGTGAAAGCACCATGTGAAGCAACCAGCCTTATCATCAGAGAAAGCACCATGTGAAGCAACCAGCCCTATCATCAGAGAAAGCATCATGTGAAGCAACCAGCCTTATCATCAGGGAAAGCACCATGTGAAGCAAACAGCCCTATCATCAGTGAAAGCACCATGTGAAGCATCCAGACTTATCATCAGAGAAAGCACCATGTGAAGCAACCAGCTTTATCATCAGAGAAAGCACCATGTGAAGCAACCAGCCCTATCATCAGAGAAAGCATCATGTGAAGCAACCAGCCCTATTCTCAGAGAAAGCACCAAGTGAAGCAACCAGCCCTATCCTCTGAGAAAGGACCATGTGAAGCAACCAGCCCTATCCTTAGAGAAAGCACCATGTGAAACAATCAGCCCTATCCTCAGGGAAAGCACCATGTGAAGCAACCAGCCCTATCCTCAGAGAAAGCACCATGTGAAGCAACCAGCCTTATCATCAGAGAAAGCACCATGTTAAGCAACCAGCCTTATCATCAGAGAAAGCACCATGTGAAGTAACCAGCCCTATCCTCAGAGAAAGCACCATGTGAAGCAACCAGCCTTATGCTCAGAGAAAGCACCATATGAAGCAACCAGCTCAATCCTCAGAGAAAGAACCATGTGAAGCAACCAGCTTTATCATCAGAGAAAGCACCATGTGAAGCACCCAGCCTTATCATCAGAGAAAGCACCATGTGAAGCAACCAGCTTTATCAGAGAAAGCACCATGTGAAGCAACCAACTTTATCAGAGAAAGCACCATGTGAAGCAACCAGACTTATCATCAGAGAAAGCACCATGTGAAGCAACCAGCCTTATCATCAGAGAAATCACCATATGAAGCAACCAACCCTATCATCAGAGAAAGCACCATGTGAAGCAACCAGCCCTATCCTCAGAGAAAGCACCATGTGAAGCAATGAGCCTTATCATCAGAGGAAGCACCAAGTGAAGCAGCCAGCCTTATCATAAGAGAAAGCATCACGTGAAGCAACCAGCCTTATCATCAGAGAAATCACCACGTGAAGCAACCAGCTTTATCATCACAAAAAGCACCAAGTGAAGCAACCAGTCTTATCATCAGAGAAAGCACCATGTGAAGCAACCAGCCATATTCTCAGAGAAAGCACCAAGTAAAGCAACCAGCATTATCATCAGAGAAAACACCATCTGAAGCAACCAGCCTTATCATCAGAGAAAGCACAAAGTGAAGCAACCAGATTTATCATCAGAGAAAGCACCTTGTGAAGCAACCAGCCTTATCATCAGAGAAAGCACCATGTGAAGCAACCAGCCTTATCATCAGAGAAAGCACCATATGAAGCAACCAGTCTTATCATCAGAGAAAGCACCAAGTGAAGTAACCAGCCTTATCATGAGAGAAAGCACCATGTGAAGCAGCCAGCCCTATCCTCAGAGAAAGCACCAAGTGAAGCAACCAGCCTTATCATCAGACAAAGCACCATGTGAAGCAACCAGCCTTATCATCAGACAAAGCACCATGTGAAGCAACCAGCCTTATCATCAGAGAAAGCACCATGTGAAGCAACCAGCCTTTTCATCAGAGAAAGCACCATGTGAAGCAACCAGCCTTATCATCAGAGAAAGCACCAAGTGAAGCAACCTGCCTTATTCTCAGAGAAAGCAGCATGTGAAGCAACCAGCCCTATCATCAGAGAAAGCACCATGTGAAGCAACCAGCCCTATCATCAGAGAAAGCACCATGTGAAGCTACTAGCCCTATCATCAGAGAAAGCACCATGTGAAGCAACCAGCCCTATCATCAGAGAAAGCAACTTGTGAAGCAACCAGCCCTATCATCAGAGAAAGCACCATGTGAAGCAACCAGCCCTATCATCAGAGAAAGCACCATGTGAAGCAACCAGCCCTATCATCAGGGAAAGCACCATGTGAAGCAACCGGCCCTATCATCAGAGAAAGCACAAAGTGAAGCAACCAGATTTATCATCAGAGAAAATACCATGTGAAGCAACCAGCCTTATCATCAGAGAAAGCACCATGTGAAGCAACCAGCCTTATCATCAGAGAAAGCACCATATGAAGCAACCAGTCTTATCATCAGAGAAAGCACCAAGTGAAGTAACCAGCCTTATCATGAGAGAAAGCACCATGTGAAGCAGCCAGCCCTATCCTCAGAGAAAGCACCAAGTGAAGCAACCAACCTTATCATCAGACAAAGCACCATGTGAAGCAACCAGCCTTATCATCAGACAAAGCACCATGTGAAGCAACCAGCCTTATCATCAGAGAAAGCACTATGTGAAGCAACCAGCCTTTTCATCAGAGAAAGCACCATGTGAAGCAACCAGCCTTTTCATCAGAGAAAGCACCAAGTGAAGCAACCGGCCTTATTCTCAGAGAAAGCAGCATGTAAAGCAACCAGCCCTATCATCAGAGAAAGCACCATGTGAAGCAACCAGCCTTATCATCAGAGAAAGCACCATGTGAAGCAACTAGCCCTATCATCAGAGAAAGCACCATGTGAAGCAACCAGCCCTCTCATCAGAGAAAGCAACATGTGAAGCAACCAGCCCTATCATCAGAGAAAGCTCCATGTGAAGCAACCAGCCCTATCATCAGAGAAAGCACCATGTGAAGCAACCAGCCCTATCATCAGAGAAAGCACCATGTGAAGCAACCGGCCCTATCATCAGAGAAAGTACCATATGAAGCAACCAGCCCTATCATCAGAGAAAGCACCATGTGAAGCAACCAGCCCTATCATCAGAGAAAGCACCATGTGAAGCAACCAGCCCTTATCATCAGAGAAAGCACCATGTGAAGCAACCAGCCATACCATCAGAGAAAGCACCATGTGTAGCAACCAGCCCTATCATTAGAGAAAGCACCATGTGTAGCAACCAGCCCTATCTTCAGAGAAAGCACCATGTGAAGCAACCAGCCTTATCATCAGAGAAAGCACCATGTGTAGCAACCAGCCCTATCTTCAGAGAAAGCACCATGTGAAGCAACCAGCCCTATCATCAGAGAAAGCACCATGTGAAGCAACCAACCCTATCATCAGAGAAAGCACCATGTGAAGCAACCAGGCTTATCATCAGAGAAAGCACCATGTGTAACAACCAGCCTTATCATCAGAGAAAGCATCATGTGTAGCAACCAGCCCTATCATCAGAGAAAGCACCATGTGTAGCAAGCAGCCCTATCTTCAGAGAAAGCACAATGTGAAGCAACCAGCCTTATCTTCAGAGAAAGCACCATGTGTAGCAACCAGCCCTATCTTCAGAGAAAGCACCATGTGAAGCAACCAGCCCTATCATCAGAGAAAGCACCATGTGAAGCAACCAGCCCTATCATCAGAGAAAGCTCCATGTGAAACAACCAGCCTTATCTTCAGAGAAAGCACCATGTGAAGCAACCAGCCCTATCATCAGAGAAAGCACCATGTGAAGCAACCAGCCTTATCATCAGAGAAAGCACCATGTGAAGCAACCAGCCCTATCATCAGAGAAAGCACCATGTGAAGCAACCAGCCCTATCATCAGTGAAAGCACCATGTGAAGCAATCAGCCTTATCATCAGAGAAAGCACCATGTGAAGCAACCAGCCCTATCATCAGAGAAAGCACCATGTGAAGCAACCAGCCCTATCATCAGTGAAAGCACCATGTAAAGCAACCAGCCTTATCATCAGAGAAAGCACCATGTGAAGCAACCAGCCCTATCCTCAGAGAAAGCACCATGTGAAGCAACCAGCCCTATCATCAGTGAAAGCACCATGTGAAGCAACCAGCCTTATCATCAGAGAAAGCACAATGTGAAGCAACCAGCCTTATCATCAGGGAAAGCACCATGTGAAGCAACCAGCCCTATCATCAGTGAAAGCACCATGTGAAGCAACCAGCCTTATCATCAGAGAAAGCACCATGTGAAGCAACCAGCCCTATCATCAGAGAAAGCACCATGTGAAGCAACCAGCCTTATCATCAGAGAAAGCACCATGTGAAGCAACCAGCCCTATCATCAGAGAAAGCACCATGTGAAGCAACCAGCCTTATCATCAGTGAAAGCACCAGCAAGAATATTATTTAGTGGAAAACTATGAATAAATAAAAAAAACTGACAGTGATTGGAATTACTTATTAAACATTAACGAACTCTAAAAATTATTTATATAACGTAACATATTTTAAGTTATGTTGAGAAATTAGACACATGTGCAACTCTTGGGTATCTTTATTGAGGAAATGTTTCGCCACACAGTGGCTTCATTAGTCCATACAAAGGAGAATCTTGAAGAACAGGAGGAGAATGAGGTAATCAGTCCCTCAACCTTGAGTCGATGTGGTCAGTCCATCAATCTTGAATAGAATACGGCATACGTGCGGAGAAGGAGCTTATAAACCGTATGGCAGGAGAGGTGCAGCAGTCGTAGGTGGTGTCACATTTGTTCAATGTTGAAGTAGGTCGTGCCCAAGAATTAGGCAAGCGAAGAATTCCCAAGTATTTCAAGATTGATGGACTGACCACATCGACTCAAGGTTGAGGGACTGATTACCTCATTCTCCTCCTGTTCTTCAAGATTCTCCTTTGTATGGACTGATGAAGCCACTGTGTGGCGAAACGTTTCCTCAATAAAGATACCCAAGAGTTGCACATGTGTCTAATTTATCAACATGTCGGTTCTCTGAACCATTCATCTACATATTTTAAGTTATAAAAAGTAATTAATTTAGGGTAATTGTGAAATCAGTTTTCTTTGAGAATAACTTGACGGTAGTGATTGTGATTGTTCTACCTCCATAACAATTATCTCTAAAAAGACAAATAAATTATAAGATGAAGTTAGTACAGACAAAATTTGATCCTTCTGACAGTCTTCCTTTATCGAATTTTGGAATCTGAATAATTTTTTTTCTCAAAATGTTAACAATAGGGAGGGAGCGAGAATATAAGCTGATCAAACAGATAATGAATTAGACACTGGAGCAACATCTGGGTTTAGTTACTTTTAGACTTTTCGCCATCCAGTTGCTTTATCAATACAGTACATGGTCCCTCAGTCTTGGAGCTGGTGAAGAGTACTGTAGTGTTGAACAATCTGAAACACAGGCAGGAAAATTGGTACTTATGTACTTGAATCAGAAGATGGAGCACAAGAAGGCGTTGTTATTGGTAAGAGGAACTCCCTAGTGGAAGTGGGTCATCCCCATGAATTGGGCAGGAGTTAGCAAGTAGGTTGTGGTGATGTCCTCTTTTTCAAGATTCTATGATGTTGATGTGTCTCATAAGTTGTATATCAGTGCTATTCATTACCGACATTATGATGAATTATACACATGTGCAACATCATTATTTGTAGACTTTTCGCCAACCATTGACTTGATCAATACAGTACATGGACATTATAGAAATATCTAAAGCAAATAGTGGAAGACGAGGTGGAAATGTCTTGTCTACATGTGAGAGAAGCTTTGAAAGATTCCCAGCATCAAGAGTCTAAGATGTTCCTGTGTCTTACAGAGTTTGAATAAATGCGTTCGAAAATCGAGACACTAAAAATAGAGACACTTGTGTAACCAACAGACACGGTCTATTTCCACTAGTGTGGATTTTCAACTGGTGATTCCGCCTCCCACTGCACCACCCAATGCAAATAAGTGAAGGACCCCAATGGAAATAAGTCACTCTGACTTTTTGGGTTATCCTAGGTTCTCTACACATATGCTGCTATGTATGATAATCTATGTAACTGTATTTGTGTATACTTACTGCTGCATATAAGTCCATTTTTGCGAGAATGCTGCACTCTTATCAAGACTGATGAACTGATCACATCAAAGTTCAAGACTCAGAAGAGTCACAGGGATGTTAAGAAGTATCTCTTCATTCACAGAGTTGTCAGGCAGTAGAATAGTCTGGAAAGTGATGTAGGAGATGCAGTATCCATACATAGCTTTAAGAAGAGGTATGATAAAGCGCATAGAGCAGGGAAAGAGTGGACTTAGTAACGACCAGTGAAGAGGTGGGACCAGGAGCTATGAATCGACCCCTGTAGCCACAATTAGGGGAGTACATACACACCCCACATACACACACAAACCCCACCACAGAGTCTAACACCCCCCAAATCCCACACAAACACCCCGTTTGCACACACGTACGCACATGTCAGGATAAAGAAACAAGGGTACCTGTGGTGGCTCGGCCGAACAAGAAGCACTGGTAGAAAGAATCAAGAGCACAATGAAACGGGAGTGAGAAGAAATGCTAAGCAAGTTTTGAAACACAATGGTCGAAAAGATATCAAAGGAGAGCAAGAAATGGGAGTTATGAGTTCTTGCTGCTGAAGTAACGATGCAGAGATTGGCAGAGGATCTGGAAGTGCTGAAGTGGAATACAGAGGCTAGGACCAATAGGAGCAAGGAGCTGGGTGATGCAACAACAGTGGACAGCCAGGAGATTGAACTAGGGGAAAGAGCAAATTATTCCCCTTGAGAAAATACCAGGCCACGAGGACGTCTGGGAAATCACAAGGGAGACAACCAAGGAGATACTTAAATCAGACCGAAAGGTATGGAGGAAAACAAATTGGGATAAGGGTAAAGTGGAGGACACTCATTATCCATGGGCTCCATGAGGCAGAAGAGAAGATATATGACGAAAGAAGACAAGGGGAGGTAAGAGAGATTGAGAGCATCATTCAGAGAGTTGAATGGTACTCGAGGGAAAGGGGAAGAACTTACCAATCAAATTGACATTTGAGTCAATAATGATATGAAACAAAACCCTGCAGTGAAAACCACTGGCAAAATGTTCCCAAAAAATACAAGTGAATGTACCTTGACCATGTCAGAACACGAAAAGAAAGGGAACAACTGAGAGAAAGATTAAGAAGGCGCCAATGGCCGGAAGGGAAGCCATGGCAGGTACTGACAGACAGGGGTCAGCAAACACAACTGCCCACAGAATCACCCACAGCATCCCTTCAACTCCTACCACCTCACACCAAGCAAACTCAATAACCAGAGCCGAGCCACACTCCACACCCACAGTCCTCAATCCACCCCAGCACTAATACTACCACACCAGCGGACTACCAAAATATGCACACCTGCCTACCACAACCACAGCCACCCCTAAGAATTCAGTTATAGAAAGGAAGCTGAAGGTATGATACACCAAGACAGAAGGAATTACAAATAAGAGTGACGAGTGGCAGGAAAGAATCACTGAGGCATCTCACGGAAGTAATAACAGATGCAGTTTCACCAGCTGGATATCAGATCGTGAGGAAAGATAGGGGACACAGAGAGGGAGGAGGAGTTGCACTGCTCATCAAAATCAATAGACTTTTGAGGAGATGGGAGGACTAGTCCGAGAAATAGTGGATGACTACAAAGTAGGAACACTTCATGCTGGAGGCCCAAAAGTGATAATAGCCACTGTTATCATCACTTTTGTGCTCCGAGTATGAAATGTTCCCAACGCTGAACAGAAGACAAAGACAGGAGGAATACGATAAGAGCAATTGAGTGATGGTGGACACACTAACCGAGGTTGTTAGAAGGGTCAACATGAGCAGGGTAAAGTTACTCATCGCTGGGGCACCAACATGGTAGGAACACAACCAGAGAGAGAGAGAGAGAGAAAGAGAGAGAGAGAGAGAGGAGACGATCTATGAGCCAGTAAGGCTGGACCTTGTATTCACCTTGAACAGTTCAGACAAGGAAGTATCATACACAAAATGCCATAGGTGCTTCCGATCATGTGGTCATGAGTTTCAAACACATAGTGGAGTTAACAATGTAATGTAAAGCAGTATGAGAAAGCAGGGAGATGCCAAATTTCCAAAAAGGAGACTACACACATATGAGGCAATTTTTATATGAGGTGCAGTGAGTAAGTAAACCAGAGGGAAGCTGGTATATGAAATAATTAAACATGTGAGGAACTTCTCAACTGCAGAGAGGCAGTTGATAAGTTTGTACCAAGAGGCAACAGAAACAAAGGGAAGACCAGAGTGAGCCCATGGATTACCAGGTGTGGAGAGACCAAAATCAAATTTTCTAGAGCATGGAAAACATACAGAAGGCAAAGGACCCAGGAAAATGGAGAGTTAAGCCAAGGAGCCAGAACTAAATATGATTGAATAAGAAGTTCAGTGTCAATACAAGAATTACATAGCATCAAAAGCCAAATCTGATCCAAGGTAATCAGGCTGAGGAAGGGAGGAGGGGAGCTCACAGGAATGACCAGGAAGTATATGAAGAGCTCAGCTGGCGATTAAGGGAGGCATTCACAGTGGAGACAGAGAGGTTTTCAGCAAACCGAGGTGGCAGCGTGTACCAGCAAGCTCTGCATACACTGCACACAACCGAGGATTAGGTGAAGAAATTGCTAGGGGAAGGTGGTGGGCCCAGATAATCTCTCTCCTTGAATCGTGAGAGAGGTAGCAGAGGCATAGTGTGCCACTAACTACAATCTTCAATAATTCTATCGAAACAGGGCAACTGCCTGAGGTGTGGAAGACAGCAAATGCAGACCCGATTTTTAAGTAAAGTGACAGACAAGCTGCACTAAATTACAGACTTTTGTTGCTGGCATGTATGGCATGTAAAGATATGGAGAAAATTATCAGAAGAGTAGTGGAGCACCTAGAAAAGAATGGACTCATACTTGACAATCAGCACGGCTTAATGGATCGAAAATCCTACATCTAAACCCTATTGAAGTTCTATGACAAGGTTACAGACGTACGACACGGCAGGTGAGAGAGAGAGAGAGAGAGAGAGAGAGAGAGAGAGAGAGAGAGAGAGAGAGAGAGAGAGAGAGAGAGAGAGAGAGAGAGAGAGAGAGAGAGAGAGAGAGAAGGATGGGTAGACTGCATCATTTTCGTCTGTAAAAAGGCTTGCATCAGAGTACCATACAAGAGAGTAATCGAAAAGCTAGAGGATCAGGCAGGAATAGGAGGGAAACCACTGCAGTGAATCGGGGAATACCTGACAGGAAGGAAATAACGTGTGTCGGTTCAAGATGAGATGTCAGAATGGGTGCATGTACTGAGTGGAGTTCCACAAGGATCAGTCCTAGGTCAGGAAAATGACATGGAGGAAGGGACAGATTCTAAGGTGTCCCTGTTCGCAGACGATGAGAAGCTAATGGCTCTTGAAGTTTAAATCCAGCAAGTGCAAGTTATGAAGGTTGGAAAAGGACAGAGAAAACTGCAGACAGACTACCGCTTAATACGTTAGAGGTTTGCATCATACCGAGCACATCTGAGGCTCACATCAACCACATAACTGCGGGAGCATATAGGCGCCTGGCAAACCTGAGAACAGTGTTTCGACATCTATGTAAGGAGTTATTCACGACACTGTACACCGTGTGCGTCAGGCCCATATTGGAGTCTACTGCACCAGTATGGAACCCATACCTGGTCAAACACGTCAAGAAATTAGAAAAAGTGCAAAGGTGTGCAACAATACTAATTCTGCAACTGACAGGTTTATTGTACGAGGAGAAGTGAAGGGAACTCAACCTGACAACACTGGAGGACAGGAGGGATAGAGCGGACATCATAACGACATATAAAATGCTGGGAGGAATTGACAAGGTGGATAGGGAGAGAATGTTTCAGAGATGTGACACAGGAAGAAGGAATCATAACTGGAAGTTGAAAACTAAGATGAGTTATAGGGATGTGAGGAAGTCCTTTTCAGTCAAAGATTTGTCAGGAAATGGAACAGTCTGAAGAGTGATGTAGTGGAGGCACAATCCATTCATAGTATTTAAGAAGAGGTATGATTAAGCTCATGGACCAGGAAGAGAGTGGACTTAGTAGCTACCAGTGAAGAGGCGGGGTCTGGAGCTATGACTCTACCTCTACATCCACAATTAGCTGAACAGACTAAGGTGGGCACAATCACACACACAGATCTCCATCAGCCCCATGCCCCCTGTTACAAAAAAATGAGATACCTATTAACTATAAACATCTCCAGAGAATACTAGGTCTGTCCCTCTAGCATTCAGCTTGTTTCTGGGTTTTTGTAACAAGTAATCAGTATACTGGTCCAGTTATCCGTTAGAATTACAATAAGTTTTAATAGTGCTTTATGCTTTGACTCACCATCGAAATCATACTCTAAGAAAACAACCAACACAAATACCCAAGCAAAGCACATTGTGATCTAAGTTGACCGTCACAGAAGTCAGGCAACAACGGATGTCCTGTTACTTCCTGGTACGACAGTAGGGTTGGTAGGTAAGACACATAGGCAACAGTTAGGCAACTTTATTCCAAAACGTTTCGCCTACATAGTAGGCTTCTTCAGTCGAATACAGAAAGTAGGCAGGAACAGTAGAGATGTGAAGACGATTTAATCAGTCCACCACCCTTGAAGTCGTAGATTTGAGATTGTCAGTCCCTCAGCCTGGAGAAGTTCTGTTCCATGGTCTGGAACTATCTGAAGATCAAGCGAGTGCGGTGACTTAAATACTGTCGGAAGGAGAGGTGCAGAGTAGTAGTAGTAGTGAGAATGTAGTCACTGAGAGATCACGTCCATCTCGGATCAAACAATTATCAATTGAAAAAGTTGTCCAAAGTGTTTTCTGTACCAAGATGCCATTGTGTTGCAGTGTTTGAAAGGGTGAATATCAAAATGGTATACAATACCGACAGGTATTGGTACGACAGTAGCCAGTGTTAATACAGGTCATCCAACCACATGATGACATCACACGGTAGACGATCTAGCTTGAAGAAAGGAGTGGTGGTTGATATTTCTTAGCGCTCTAAAACTGTGTTAGGAATCTTAGCATTTATGAACGTCGCGAGGTGTGCCAGTGAGGGGTTTTAATACCTGTAGCTAAATGATGGCTGGTTTCCTAGGAGTGATCTGTTTTAACGATTCTGTTATGTAAGGGTATATTGGATATCACCAGCTAATTTTATTCTTCAGTTACAATATTCTTGTATCATCCCAAGTTATCTTAATATTAAATACCTTTCTCATTGACAAAGTACATTTCTGAATAAAAATTAATTATAATTAAGTTACAACATTTCTTCACTCTCCACATCTTTCTGCTGTTATTCTTAATTAGGAAAAGGTTAATTAAGTGTAAGTGACTAAGTCTGTAATAGTGAGTAGTTATGGGAGACGAGGTAGTTTACTTACCAGTGCAGATCATTACCAATACTAATATGTTTAGGGAAGTGAGGGACCGACTTCCACCCTACTCTATCCTCTCCCATTACTCCCATTTCACTCTGTCCCCAATATATGACAACTCTACACCCAGTGTCCCCCACCCCTCGCTAGCACGAATACCATCATCACAGCATCCTTTCACAAAATACCAAGGTGCTTTCCATACCCCCACCCCCACCATCCTCTCCCACCCCCATGACCCATGGGCAAAGACCAGGGACGCAAGAACCTGAGCGAATATCAAAATTGTAAGTAAGACACATAGGCAACAGTTAGGCAACTTTATTCCGAAACGTTTCGCCTACACAGTAGGCTTCTTCAGTTGAGTACAGAAAGAAGGCAAGAGCAATAGAGATGTGAAGACGATGTAATCAGTCCATCACCCTTGAAGTCGTAGATCTGAGGTTGTCAGTCCCTCAGCCTGGAGAAGAGTTCTGTTCCATAGTCTGGAACAGAACTCTTCTCCAGGAATCTTTTACTGTATCGAGATTTTTAAATAAAACTTCTTGAGTAGAGACGGCATATCAACCAAGTTTTCATGGTAAGGGAGAACCAACATATTTTAGATTTATCAGTTAAGTTTCTTGGTTTTTTATATCATTAGCGTTTTCTTAAAATTTTGAGAATTCTCCATCTACGAATTCTGGGTTGCAAATATATAAAGTTCTCAAAAACACTGATAAAAATAATAAGAATAATAGTGTACATAGTAACAGTTATTTATTGTTTTTCTGTAATTTTAAAATTTAAAATCATGATTGCCCTTAATAATTAAAACATTAAAAAAGGCAATGAATTTTGTCGTTCACGCTTAATAATAAAATTTTTAGAATGAGCTAGATTATTCATTTTAATAGGGAAATGGTTTATATTTATATTCTTAGGCATAAGACAAAATTATCATCAATATATCTATACCACTTAGTTCTATTGGGAAGGATTTTGTTCAGTAATTTTGTTTCAATATATTCCATATACAAATTATTAAGGACAGGTGAGGGAGGATTTCCCATTGCCATATCAAACTTCTGAGTGTAAAACTCGTCATTAAACACAAAATTTGCATCTATAATATAAAGTTTAATAAGTTTAATGACAGTAGGAACTTGCAATGGTAAATCGTAATAAGTTCTTCATATAGGAAACTTAGTAAATCATCAACTAGAAGGTAGTAACATCAAAACTAATCATACTGAATGTTAGTCAAGGTGCATAATTTATCCACTAAAAATATATTGTTTTTAATATTAAAGTTAGAAAATTTTCCAGGAATTGGGCTCAAATTATTTACTAGCCATTTAGATAATTTATAGAAAACTGAGCCTATGGAGTTAATAATAGGTCTGGCTGGATTATTTAGCTTGTGTGTTTTTATTAATCCATACATACAGGGCAAAGATGGACTAATGGACATGAATTATTAATTAATTAAAATTTGTCTTTCAATAGCCGTTTTGGTGTTTTATTAAAATGACTGCCAACAGAAGCTAATAGACTCAAATTTTGAATAAGTATCTGTATCATTTAAGAGAGATTATTCATGCTTTTTTTTTGGTAATAATTTTCTCTAAAAGTTAATATTATTTTTATTTTATCTGCTTTGGTGATATGCAAATTTTTATTATTCATCAATTATTAGTAAGACTCGAGTAAATCTTTGAGGGCAAATGACCATGTCGGTCCTTCTCCTAGGACCTGGTGGTCCTAGGTAAAGGACTTGATGAAATTATTCCACCTCTCAATCGACAGGATGGGACCATCTCCACAAACAGTCATGAGAAGGCTGACCTCTTTCCTGTACACTTTGCTGCCATGATGCAAGTTCTCGATCCAGCAAGGGAACCTTCTTAACTGGCCAAAAGAACTGTCAATATTGTCAGTGGTGATATTAAGGCAAGACGAATTATATCTTCTCCTTAAATAGTTGGACCAAGAAAACGCTGTGGGCTCAGATAAGTTGAGCCCAACATTGCTGAGACGTTCATAGCAGCTATAACTCCTACATTTCTACTGCTCCTTTTGTATTTGACTGAAGAACTCTATTGTGTAGGCAAACCGCTTCATCAGTAAAGATACCCAACTGCTGCACATGTGTCTTAATGTTCAACTGGTCAATATTTTTTACCATTTTCAACAAACCTCTAACTTTCATCTATCAGCACTGCCTAGAACAGTGTAAATGGCATTCTGTGTGGAACGAGGCAAATGTAGTCACTGTTCACAAAAAGAAAAGCAGAGGAGGAATCAACAACTACAAACCAGTGTCACTCCTGACAATCAATGGCAAGATTTTTGAGACAATAATTTCACGGCAGATGACAGAGTTTTTCGATTACCACTCGCTTCTTACCGACCGTCAGTTGGGATTCAGAAAACGTTTCTCTGCTGCTTATCTGCTATTAAATCTTTCTACTAAGTGCCACTAGATAGTGAATGAATCCAAAGTCAGCTGTGTAGTAGCAATGGACACTAATGGTACTATCGACCGAATATGGCACCAGGGGCTCTTGTTAAAACTGCAAACACTGGGAATCTCAGAATCTACACTGTGCCTCCTCAGTAATTGCATTCAAAGTATTTCTCTACGAAAAGTTATCAAAGGGACAAAGTCAGCAAGACATACTATTGTGGCAAGTGCTCCACAGGCAAGTGTTTGGACTATTGTTATGGAATGTCTACTTTAATGAATTTCATCTCATCTCAGAATCCATACATATGGAGATGACTATAGTACAGCTGCTCTAAGCTACATCAATCACCAGCTTACTGTTATATCAGCCCAAGGAAAAAAATGGCAGCTCACATTTGCTCATAAGACAGCACAAATGACGTTGGTGACTACGCACCATGATGGTAATGATGGAACAGTTGTAAGAATGAATCGGAGAATGTTCGTGCCCGGGGACAAAGTTGATATTCTTGGAGGTGAAATTTAACTCCAAACTGTCCATGAAGAACCACGTTGTATATCTTGCAAACAAGGCGGCCAGGAAGCTTACAGCATTTCGACGTATCTTGCATCTGCTCGATAGTAGAGGTAACAAGATTCTATACAAATCCCAAGTTCGCTCACACATTGAGTATGCTCCACTTTCTTGGATTGCTTGCTGTACGTCCCATCTTTGACTTCTTCACAGAATAGGGAACAGAGCAAGACTTATCTCTCGCCTGGACGCAACCTGGACAGATCTGTCATTTCAGCAGAGCCTTCAACACAAGAGGTATGTAGATGGCCTTACAGTTATGTACACAGCAGCCAATACTGTTAGAGAACCACACTTAGTTCCACTTCGAGGACAGCGAGAAGTGAGCTTCTGCACAGTAAGACGAGCAGCAAACAGCAACTACACTGTATCTTTCATCAGAACATCACTTCATCTGGAACACGTTCGTGCAGCATAATTACATAAACGATATAAAGTCAGGCGACCAAATGAAATCGCTGACCCTGCAAATGGGTTCAACTTCATCCTGTTCCCTGTTTGTATGTCTAATAACAATGAAAAGCTTTTATAACTGATGTTGGTAACAGTTCTTAGCTTCTAAATAGAGAGAGAGAGAGAGAGAGAGAGAGAGAGAGAGAGAGAGAGAGAGAGAGAGAGAGAGAGAGAGAGAGAGAGAGAGAGAGAGAGAGAGAGAGAATTATGCAAACGAGAAGGGTCCCATCAAGGTTTTGTAATTGAAGCTGCGCCACTGCAGAGATATAGAGGAAAATTTATTTCACTTCAATCTGCTGGAGGGAACGAGATGCACCTTTTAGTTGAGTTCCTGCCTCCCCTTGTTCATTCTAGTTGTAAATTTTATGCAGATTGACACGAGGTCTTGATGACTAATTATAATATAATTTCTTTCTTTACAATCATCCTGTTCAAGGAATTTCTTGAACTTGTCTGTGTCTTTATAGGGAGTGTTTATTTCTTTTCTATTATTCACGTATTTATCCACAGTGTGTATACATCACTGGTAACTTTGATGGTCTATTGATACTTTTCTGAAGCTGTGCTAATATTGTACTGGCAGAAGTCACCTTGATCCTTTCTGACACAAGTCACCTTGATGCTTTTCTAACAAAGGTGACCTTGATTCTTCGGTGACACAGATCTCCAAAATACCTTCCTGACACATGTCATCATGATACGTCACTGTCAAAGATCCAATTTTTAATTAATTGATACAGGTTACCGTAATGTTGTTCTGACACTGACGACATTGAAGCTTCAGTAATCAGACCACTAATTTCAATAACTGATTTTTCTTACAATTTATTTTGGGTTCGTGTTTCAGGGACTAATTAAATTTTTCCCCTCTCACCTGAATGTTTATAAATATTGAAGAAATATTATAATTTATATACACTGTACCCCGTATTTTCAGTCTCTTCCATATATTGATGCACATTTCTCCCTCCTTGGAGAAGAAGAATGAGCATTGATATATTGCTTTAAATAATTATTTTATAGTCAACGGTGATCTCCTAAACACGAAAACTTCCTCTCTGCAATTATCTTCGTCTTACAATAATTTTTCTGTCTGATCACAGTTGAACATTCAATGCATATACTGGGAACTCGGTTAATATTTTTCAATATTTTGGTAAATTTACTTCACCAAATGTTGGGTAAACAATTTAAGAAATATATCGAATTGGTTTTCAGAGGCTCACGCAGTTACCTTGAAAGGAGAAGCATGGAACACTAATTTTGCTTATCCACAATAGAATATGGACTCTTACTGTAGCCAGCTGGCAGAGTGGCTGACGCACTGACCTGGAGTTTTAGGCTCACTTGTTGCCGCGAGTTCAATCCCCACCTGTACCGTGGTTTGTTTGCGGTCACCTTCAAACAAATAAAAGTGTCTCGTTATAGGGAAATACAAATAATTTGTTTGTTTTCTCATCTCTTCATAAATTCCATCACTTCTACGACTGAAGTTTCAAAAATATCAACATTTACGAGACACAACACAGACGCTGCTTTGTGTTTAATATATTATAATTTACACCCAGAGATTTACCTGCCTGTCAGAGTGTACGAAGTTCTAGTGTACTTTGTCAATCAGTTTTATTTGCGTGTTTAATGTGATCAGACATAATATATATGAATATGCACAGTGTGTTATCATAGGAGGCTAGTTTTATTATCATGAAGCTAAAGCTCATTAACAATAACCCCATTTCCTTTTAACAAGTTAAATGGAAAGTCACTCACATGCACCTGTATGCTGTACAAGACTCAGCTGTGACTACTCAGATTAAGAGAATACTTGAAAGTCTGACTACTGCCTCATTAGCCAAACTTAAAAACTAGACACACTCTCCAATACCTTGAAGCAAAAGATACCGGAACACTCCCCCAGTGTTAAAATGTACAATCATCTACCAGTGAATACTTGGTCAACTGATTCCCCTCAGCATTGTAGTTTGTTTATGGCTTTGTAGTAAGTGTTGTTAATAATTCAAGACCTGCTCTCCCTTACCATAGCGAGCTTCAAGAGCGACTTTTTTTACTGGGTTTTTCATGATATTAGACAAGCTCTTGTTTTTAACAGCAGAGGTTTATTAATTACATTGCAACTGGATGAAAAGAAAGAAGCAAATAAAAGATTGAGAACTTTAATTAAACAAAAGACGTTCCTAGAGTTAACATTATTTACACAACACTTGGTGTATAGTTTACGTAACTTACTAAATATTAGACTTCAAAATGTCTTTTTACATGGTTTAATTTGAAGAGTCGAGACGTAATGCAAGAATGACACACCCAACTGCTTGTGTTGTTCCATGTTAATTGAAATAAAAATGTAGAAAGGCAGCGCTATAGGTCGGAGAAAATATTAACAGCTGAATGAAAACAACTATAAACATCGATGGATTAGTCAAAGTCTGTTTGGGTAAAATTACACTTTCCATTTTAAACTAACTTGGCCGGACTGTGGTACCTCCCTGGGTGGTTGCTGTCTACCAGCCTACTACCACAGGATGGTGTTACCTCCCTGGGTGGTTGCTGTTTACCAGCCTACTACCACAGGATGGTGTTACCTCCCTGAGTGGTTGCTGTCTACCAGCCTAATACCACAGGATGGCAGTACCTCCCTCCCTGAGTGGTTGCTGTCTACCAGCCTATTACCACAGGATGGCAGTACCTCCCTGGGTGGTTGATGTTTACCAACCTACTACCACAGGATGGCAGTACCTCCCTGGGTGGTTGATGTTTACCAACCTACTACCACAGGATGGCAGTACCTCCCTCCCTCCCTGAGTGGTTGCTGTCTACCAGCCTACTACCACAGGATGGTGTTACCTCCCTAAGTGGTTGCTGTCTACCAACCAACTACCACAGGATGGTGTTACCTCCCTAAGTGGTTGCTGTCTACCAACCAACTACCACAGGATGGTGTTACCTCCCTGAGTGGTTGCTGTCTACCAGCCTATTACCACAGGATGGCAGTACCTCCCTGGGTGGTTGATGTTTACCAACCTACTACCACAGGATGGCAGTACCTCCCTGTGGTGTTGTTGTCTTCCATCCTACAACCACAGGATGGCAGTACCTAGCTGGGTGGTTGATGTCTACCAACCTACTACTACAGGATGGCAGTACCTCCCTGGGTTGTTGCTGTCTACCAACCTACTACCACAGGATGGCAATACATTCCTGGGTGGTTGCTATCTAGCAACCTACTACCATAGGATGTCAGTACCTTAATGGGTTGTTGCTGTCTACCAACCTAATACCACACAACGGTATTACCTCCCTGGGTGGTTGCTGTCTACCAACCAACTACTACAGGATGGCAGTACCTCCCTGGGGTGTTGCTGTCTATCAAGCTACTACCACAGGATGGCGATACCTCCCTGAGTGGTTGCTGTGTACCAGCCTACTACCACAGGATGATAGTACCTACCTGGGTGGTTACTGTCTACCAACCTACTACCACATGATGGAAGCAATTCACTGGGTGGTTGTTGTCTACCAACCTACTACCACAGGATGGCACTACCTTCCTGGGTGGTTGCTGTCTACCAACCTACTACCACAGGATGGCAGTACCTTCCTGGGATGTGCCTGCCTACCAACCTATTACCACAGGATGGTAGCACCTCCCTGGGTGGTTGCTGTGTACCAACCTACTACCACAGAATGGCAGTACCTCTCTGGGTGGTTGCTGTCTACCAACCTACTATCACAGGATAGTAGCACCTCTCTTTGTGGATGCTCTCTACTAACTTTCTACCACAGGATGGTAGTACCTCCCTGGGTGGTTGCTTTCTACCATCCTACTACTACAGGATGGTAGCACCTCCCTGAGTGGTTGCTGCCTACCAACCTACTACCACAGGATGGTAGTACCTCCCTGGATGGTTGCTCTCTACCAACCTACTACCACACGATGGTAGTACCTCCCCGGGTTGTTGCTGTCTACCAACCTACTACAACAGGCTGGCAGTACCTCTATGGGTGGTTGCTCTCTACCAGCCTACTGCCACAGGATGGTAGTACCTCCCTGGGTGGTTGCTGTCTGCCAACCTACTACCATTGGATGGCACTACCTCCCTGGGTAGTTGCTGTTTACCAATCTACCACCACAGGATGGTATTATCTCCCTGGGTGGTTGTCTACCAGCCTACTACCACAGGATGCTAGTACCTCCCTGGGTGGTTTCTTTCTACCAACCTCCTACCACAGGATGGTAGTACCTCCCTGGGTGGTTGCTGTCTACCAACCTACTACCACAGGATGGCAGTACCTCCCTAGGTGGTTGCTGTCTACCAACCTACTACCTCAGGATGGCAGTACCTCCCTGGGTGGTTGCCGTCTACCAACCTACTACCACAGGATGGCAGTACCACCCTGGGTGATTGCTGTCTACAAACCTACTACCACACGAGGGTAGTACCTCCCTGGGTGGTTGCTGTCTACCAACCTACTACCAGAGGATGGCAGTACCTCCCTGGGTTGTTGCTGTCTACCATCCTACTACCACAGGATGGCAATGCCTCCCTGGGTGGTTGCTGTCTATCAACCTACTACCACAGGATGGCAGTACCTTCCTGGGTGGTTGCTTTCTACCAACCTACTACCACAGGATGGCAGTACCTCCCTGGGTGATTGCTGTCTACCATCCTACTAGCACAGGATTGCAATACCTCCCTGGGTGGTTGCTGTCTATCAACCTACTACCACAGGATGGCAGTACCTCCCTGGGTGGTTGCTGTCTACCATCCTACTAGCACAGGATTGCAATACCTCCCTGGGTGGTTGCTGCCTATCAACCTACTACCACAGGATGGTAGCACCTCCCTGGGTGGTTGCTGTGTATCAACCTACTACCACAGAATGGCAGTACCTCTCTGGGTGGTTGCTGTCTACCAACCTACTATCACAGGATGGTAGCACCTCTCTTTGTGGATGCTCTCTACTAACTTTCTACCACAGGATGGTAGTACCTCCCTGGGTGGTTGCTTTCTACCATCCTACTACTACAGGATGGTAGCACCTCCCTGAGTGGTTGCTGCCTACCAGCCTACTACCACAGAATCGGAGTACCTCCCTGCGTGGTTGTCTACCAATCTACTACCACAGGATGGCAGTACCTCCCTGGGTGGTTGCTGTCTACAACGCTACTACTACAGGATGGCAATACCTCCCTGGGTGGTTGCTGTCAAGAAACCTAATACCACAGGATGGTAGCACTTCCCTGGGTGGTTGCTCTCTACCAACCTAATATCACAGGATGGTAGCGCCTCCCTGGGTGAGTGCTCTCTACCAACCTACTACCACAGGATAGTAACACCTCCCTGGGTGGTTGTTGTCTACTAACCTATTACCACAGGATGACAGTACCTCCCTGGGTGGTTGCTCCCTACCAACCTACTACCACAGGATGGTAGTACCTCCCTGGATGGTTGCTCTCTATCAACCTACTTCCACAGGATGGTAGTACCTCCCTGGGTGGTTGCTGTCTACCAATCTACTACCACAGGATGGTATTACCTCCCTGGGTGGGTGTCTATCAGCCTACTACCATAGGATGGTTGTACCTCCCTGGTTGGTTGCTTTCTACCAACCTCCTACCACAGGATGGTAGTACCTCCCTGGGTGGTTGCTGTCTACCAACCTACTACCACACGATGGTAGTACCTCCCCGGGTTGTTCCTGTCTACCAACCTACTACCACAGGTTGGCAGTACCTCTATGGGTGGTTGCTCTCTACCAGCCTACTGCCACACGATAGTAGTACCTCCCTGGGTGGTTGCTGTCTGCCAACCTACTACCATAGGATGGCACTACCTCCCTGGGTGGTTGCTGTTTACCAATCTACTACCACAGGATGGTATTATCTCCCTGGGTGGTTGTCTACCAGCCTACTACCACAGGATGGTAGTACCTCCCTGGGTGGTTTCTTTCTACCAACCTCCTACCACAGGATGTTAGTACCTCCCTAGGTGGTTGCTGTCTACCAACCTACTACCACAGGATGGCAGTACCTCCCAAGGTGGTTGCTGTCTACCATCCTACTACCACAGGATGGCAGTACCTCCCTGGGTGGTTGCCGTCTACCAACCTACTACCACAGGATGGCAGTACCACCCTGGGTGATTGCTGTCTACAAACCTATTACCACACGAGGGTAGTACCTCCCTGGGTGGTTGCTGTTTACCAACCTACTACCACAGGATGGCAGTACCTCCTTGGGTTGTTGCTGTCTACCATCCTACTACCACAGGATGGCAATACCTCCCTGGGTGGTTGCTGTCTATCAACCTACTACCACAGGATGGCAGTACCTTCCTGGGTGGTTGCTTTCTACCAACCTACTACCACAGGATGGCAGTACCTCCCTGGGTGGTTGCTGTCTACCATCCTACTAGCACAGGATTGCAATACCTCCCTGGGTGGTTGCTGTCTATCAACCTACTACCAGAGGATGGCAGTACCTCCCTGGGTGGTTGCTGTGTACCATCCTACTAGCACATGATGGCTATACCTCCCTGGGTGGTTGTTGTCTGTCAACCTACTACCACAGGATGGCAGTACCTCCCTGGGTGGTTGCTGCCTATCAACCTACTACCACAGGATGGCAGTACCTCCCAATGTGGTTGCTGTCTATTAACCTACTACCACCGGATGGCAATACCTCCTTGGGTGCTTGCTGTCTATCATCCTCCTACCACAGGATGGCAGTACCTCCCTGGGTGGTTGCTGTCTACCAACCTACTACCACAGGCTGGCAGTACCTCCCTGGGTGGTTGCTGTCTACCAACCTACTACCACAGGATGGCAGTACCTCCCTGGGTGGTTGCTGTCTACCAACCTACTACCACAGGATGGCAGTACCTCCCTGGGTGGTTGCTGTCTACCAACCTACTACCACAGGATGGCAGTACCTCCCTGGGTGGTTGCTGTCTACCAACCTACTACCACAGGATGGCAGTACCTCCCTGGGTGGTTGCTGTCTACCAACCTACTACCTACAGTCACCTCATCTGTCTTCAGGGAATAAGCCAATTCTTAGAGCATATACCTCACTTTTGTCAAGAGTGATGGGCTGAACATATCGACTATAGGAGTAGATTACCTCCAGGTGTAGATTACCTCCAGGTGTAGATTACCTCCAGGTGCAGGTTACCTCCAGATGTAGATTACCTCCAGATGTAGATTACCTCGAGGTGTAGATTATCTCCAGTTCCTCATTTTGCACTCTTTTCTGAACTGATCTGAACAAGTAACTGTCTGGGGATACGTTTCTAGATTGAAGATACTTGGATACTCCAGGTTTCCAGGTATACCCATATCTTCTACACATGTCACATTTATTAACATGTCGGTTTCCTAAAGCATTTATATAAATAAAATTAATAATAACTAATATAATTAGAGACCACTTTATTTAAAGAGCATAATTTGAAATTTTATTAATAACGATCAGTTTTATCCAAATCTTGTTCATAATTTACATTAATGAATTACATTGACCCAAAAATTACAAGTGACATGAGTAAATTCGCTGACGACAAAAAATACACCGAATAGTAGATTTTATGGAGGATACCATTAAACTTCAAGAGAATTTGGGCAAATTAATGTGATGGTCTGAAAAATGGCAGAT
Source organism: Cherax quadricarinatus (assembly GCF_038502225.1). Taxonomy (NCBI): domain Eukaryota; kingdom Metazoa; phylum Arthropoda; class Malacostraca; order Decapoda; family Parastacidae; genus Cherax; species Cherax quadricarinatus. The sequence continues at coordinate 19,908,627 of NC_091368.1, forward strand.
TCAGTAAATGTGGACAAGGAGAAAGTCCAAATCCTCGGGAATGAAAGTAGATGGGACATGTAGAGCTGATGATACAGAATGTGAAAAAGAATTAGGAGTCATGATAAGGAGAAATCTGAGGCCACGACAAGAGTACCTAAGCGTGCGCAGTTTTCTTGGATTTATATCAAAAAGTATAAGAGTATGTAAAGTACATGAGGAATCGTTGGATATCTTTATTATTTACTGAAACGTTTCGCCTGCACTGTAGGCTTTTTCAGTCCAGTGTACGAATGGTATATAATACCGACAAGATGAGAGTAAGACACATATGCAACATCTGGGTATCTTTATTGTAGACGTTTCGCCATCCAGTGGATGGCGAAACGTCTACAATAAAGATACCCAGATGTTGCATATGTGTCTTACTCTCACCTCATTTTTCAGTCCAATACAGAGGCAGCAGGCGTGGAAATAAAGTAATGTAATCAGTCTATAAACCTCGGGTAAATAGTTTTTGAGGTGGTCAGTCTCTCAGCATGGAGCAGAGTTCAGCTTCATAGATTAAAGCAATGACAACCTGAAGCATAAGAATGAAGTCTTAAATACTGCTGAAGTAGAGTCGTCGAAGTCAAGATTGATGACGCTGCAGGAGGCGAGGACCTCTAGTAGAAGTGAAAGGTACTGTGTGCAACACTTCGGAATCTTTATTGCTTAAAAGTTTCTCTTAACAGTGGCTTCATCAGTCCAATATAAAGAAGCGTCGTTGTAATAAGTTCGTCAAATAATACAGCATATACTCAAAGAAGGGGGTTGTATACTGCAGACATGCGAGTGGAAACAGTTGTAGTCGGTGTCACATTGGATAAATCCTTAGATGGATTTGTCCACTGTGACACTTTCCCTATGGGTAGCCACTACTGGGTTACACCATGGAGAAGACCCGGGCCAGAACCCGTTCTGGCGAACCAACCTGTACCTGCATATGTTATATTCTTAACAAGATTGGCTGATTACATCGATTCCAGGCTGAAAGACTGATTACCTCAAGCTTCTTGTCTTCACCATTCTTCTTGGTATTGGACTGATGGAGCCACTTTGTGGCTTCATCAGTCAACTTGTTGGTTCTCTGAATCATTTAGCTACAGAAGTAAAAGGGTAAGAATCTGAGAAGCGCTGCAGGGAGGCAACTGGTTCTTGCCAAGTAGGTCTCGCTGGATTCCAATTATTCTCACTCATAACTAGTAGCTAAACAACGAACTTGTGAAAGGGTTGGGAAGTCTTTTAATACGTATGTGTATCTGTGAGTGTAACTGTGTGTATTCGTTGTTGATATTTACTAGGACCACTTTCTCCCTTCTCCGTGAGAGTTATCGTATCTCTTTTTAAAGCTATGTATGGATCCTGCCCCCACTACATCACTCTCCAGATTATTGCACTTTCTGACAACTCTATGACTGAAGAAATACTTCCTAATATCCTTGTGATTTACCTCAGTTTTCAACTTCCTACTGTGACACCTTGTTGTTGTGTCCCATATCTGAAACATCCTGTATCTATTCACCTTGTCAATTCGTCTTAGTATGTTATATGTCGTTATCATGCCCCCCCCTCTCTCTCTCCTCTCCTGACCTCCAGTGTCGTCAGGTTGATTTCCCTTAACCTCTCGTTGTGGGACATACTCCTTGGCTTGCTGCAAACCTTTGCACTCTCCCTAATTTCTAGAGTATACACCACCATACTGGTGGTACATACTCCAATATGGGCCTGACCTACACGATGTACATAGTCTTGAATGATTCCTTATTCTGGTGTCGAAATGCTATTAACAGGTTTGCTAGGTTGATGTGCGCCTCAGGAGACGTGTTCGTACTCATCCCAAAATCCACCCTGAGTGCGATATTCTTATTCTTGACAGCTTGTTGCATATCTGCAGTGAGTGGTTTAAATAAAGAATATTTATTTCTTATTAATAAAGTTAACAAATAAATTATGGCATTGTTTTACGAATTAAAACTGATGTTTTTATTTCGGTTTAGCGATGCACGAATGCCTCTGTACTTGTCGTGTTATATAAAAATAAGTCAGAGCTACAAAGTTGCCTCCATGTGCAGCTGCTTATTATTCATAGGTCTGAACAACGTCCTTACAACACAGAATCCTGGTTGTCGTAATATGGAATTGTCTACACTAATATATTTTCCATACCTCTCACTATTTATCGAAGTTTATGGTATAAACCTTGGTAATAAATACCGACAAGTTGGTTTAGAAAGACACGTAGGCAAACACTATAACATATTTATTAGAAAACGTTTCGGTCCTGGGACCTTGATCACTTCTAGAAGTGATCAAGGTCCCAGGACCGAAACGTTTTCTAATAAATATGTTATAGTGTTTGCTTACGTGTCTTTCTAAACCATCAAAGTTTATCACTGCACTACAGTTCTCTCTGACTATTATTCCATTTATTCTTTGAATCTGTGACTTGACTTCAGTCTGCGCCAATAAATGGCGCTGTATTTACTTCTGGCAACACTTATAGACAATATGTGAGTATCTTTGACATCTGTTACGTTCCTTTTCTGACATCTTGAATAATCAGGCCTAGGTACATCTCAGGTGGGCCTGCATACTGGCCTTAACAATGGCGTTATCAAGTATTAAATTAGAAGTATTTTGAAACAAAATATCAGTAGCTATTGGTCTAGGAGATTAATTTAAAAGGCCCTTATTACAAAATATTTATCAAATACTTTAAGTAATATATATAGTTAATTTATGTTTCTTCAGAGTAATGCTCTTAGAAATTACTTATAGCAGCAGGAAGAGTAATGGTCTTATCCAGTAACAGTAACGAACACAACAATCCTAATTAATATCAGTCAGGCATATACTACAAAGACATACAACAATAATGGCTACGCTTCAATGTCTCACAAACATGGAGACGTTACAACCTGTTGGTGAATGGCGTCAGAGACACCAACACACCATCCATGGAGATATTGGCAATGGAAGATATCCAGTCAAAGCCACAAGTCATCAACATGCTATCTACTACTGTGGATCTATGGAGTGCAAAGTGATAACCTAATAACCTGATATCATGATTACCAAAATTCCAAAATTTTGAAACAGAGGTGAGGAGATATCAGGGAGGCATGATATGCATTTTTTTTTTTATCAAGGGGGAAGCGCTAAACCCATAGGATTATACATCGCCTGGGGGGGGGATGTGGAAGGCATTCAGGCTTAATTCGGGGAACTGGAGCACAGATCCAGTTCCCTAAATCAAGAGCCCCTCACCAACATCAAGGAACCTTCCCTGAGGGGACATGATATGCATAGAGAAACCACAGGAAGTGATTTAAGTAATACATTTACGTTGTTGTGTCGTCAGAAACAGCAGAAATAGAATTCACAATACGAATTGTCAACTGAGTTCAAAAGCGAGAAGGAACTATACTAACTTCAGCATCTAAGTTCAATAACCTCTGCTGTGTCGTCTTTACTCAGCCAGTAGCAAGTACACTCCTCCGCTACCTGACCACATAATGTGACATAAATATCAAAAAACGTAGTGTATCATCACATACCACACATCACACTCATAGCACCAATGTAGCATTAATAGTATTATTAGTAATAATAGCATTATTAATAGTATTATTAGAATTATTAATCATTAACTGGATGTGCAGTTCGGTGATTAGTTCTTACATTATCCTCTGTATATTCATGTCTATGTGACACCCTAACCACAAACGCTTGTCCCTATGGAATTACAAGGAGGGGTTTACTTTCAAATTTAAGTTTATTTATTAACACAATGTCTCCAAGTCAGATTCCTCATGCCTCATGTTCCAGGGATGTACTACGATATTCTTGCTAGTCTGAAGAATGTATCAGGTGTATGTACACTATGTGAAGAAAAAATTCTGTCCTAGCACTCTTGAGGTGCTAGATACCTTTCAGCCTCTGATTTCGAGGACATATGAATCCAGGAAGAATCTAACCTTGGTGAAACAAGTATAATGACGTGAAGGAAATAGGCTCAAGAAGGTCAGATGAAGAGACACAAGCGGGTTCAACGGTTCAATTAACAAATGCTCATTCTTACTCCACCAACACATCAAATGTTCAATCTGTCAGACACTGCAACACAAGGGTATCTTGGTACAGACCTGCAATCAACTTCGACAACTTCCACTAGTGAGAGCGGCTGGATTTGAGAGGGACCTGACCTTTCAACATCTGAGTTCTTACCTCTCCTAGTGGCCTACGTCTCACCTCTTGGCGCTATAAAAGCTCCATCCTGTCACTTCTTCTCCATATTGTTTCATACTATGGAACAATGCTCTTCTCCAGACTGAGGGACTGACCACCTCAAAACTTTAAGGGTGATGGACTGATTACATCGTCTTCAAGTATCTTCTACTTCTATCAACTTTTCTGTACTTGACTGAAGAAGCCTACTGTGTAGGCGAAACGTTTCATAATAAAGATACCTAACTGTTGCATATGTGTCTTACCTAACAACACATCAAATGTAAAGAAACAGTAGGCTAGTACCTATAGCATAAGTTGAGCCCTCCCACTCTTAAGAGACTGCACAGTCTTAGAACACAAGTGTACGTCTTGTAGGTATCCAGGTATTGTAGGTATCCACTCACGTACTATCTGGAAATGTACGTAACTCTGCATCAAATATCCAACTACCTGCACTATTATTAGCAGTTGAAAAGTAACAAAAAAGCTATGGTCCCCTTGGTACATTTATTACATTATCAGGGATGACTTAGTTCCAAGTGTGACGCCCTAAAACACTCAGCTACTGATGTCTCAGAACGTTAGGTAGATTGCTTGCAAGCCATGAGTCTACCAATGCCGGGCACACAAGTGAGCCTAAAGCATGGTCTCCGGCTATTTTATTCTCCGTTTGAATGTTCTGCGATTTCCAGCGATACTATACTCTATGCGCCTCGCAGAATAGAGCGGAAGAATATATTTAGAATAACCGCAACCAAGTGTAGCTTACCTCCCAGCATGACGCCTTAAATCACTCAGCTACATATGTGTCAAAACGTTAGGTAGCTTGGAAATAAATGGTATAAAATACCGACACAATGGAAATATAAACACATATGTAGTATAATGTGATCCTTTATTGACTACGTTTCGCCCACACAGTGGGCTTTTTCAAGTCACACTGTTTGTGACTTGAAAAAGCCCACTGTGTGGGCGAAACGTAGTCAATAAAGGATCACATTATACTGCATATGTGTTTATATTTCCACATTAGGTAGCTTCTTCTCAAGCATAGTGTCAAGTGAGGTGCACAGAGCATCGTATCGATCGTGTGGCTGGGAACATACAGGAGAAGAATGAAATAGCTGGATACAATGCTTGAGGCTCATTAGTGTGAGTACCCGGCGTTAGAAAGCAACATGGCTTGCAAGCAGGCTACCTAACGTTTTGATACATCTATATCTGAGTGGTTTAAAGCGTCATATTGGGAAGTATGCCACACTAGTGGACAACGACTATCCTGGAATCAACTTCTGTTGGCTGTAATATATCTTTATATACACTTTCGTCTAGGTAGTAGGTTGGTAGATAGCAACCGCCCAGGGAGGTACTACTGTCCTGCCAAGTGAATGTAAAACGAAAGCCTGTAATTGTTTTACATGATGGTAGGATTGCTGGTGTCCATTTTTTGCCTCATAAACATGCAAGGTTTCAGGTACGTCTTGCTACTTCTACTTACACTTAGGTCACACTACACATACATGTACAAGCATGTATATATACACACACCCCTCTGGGTTTTCTTCTATTTTCTTACTAGTTCTTGTTCTTGTTTATTTCCTCTTATCTCCATGGGGAAGTGGGACAGAATTCTTCCTCCGTAAGTCATGCGTGTTGTAAGAGGCGACTAAAATGCCAGGAGCAAGGGACTAGTAACCCCTTCTCCTGTATAAATTACTAAATTTAAAAAGAGAAACTTTTGTTTTTCTTTTTGGGCCACCCTGCCGGTTTGTTGAAAAAAAAAATAAAAAAATATGCTTTCGTTTGTTTCTGCCAGGTACATTGTATACATCAGACTGAAAGTACCCATTATTTGGGATATGCTGATATGAAAAGGTTGAGTGCTTAAAGCCCACAGCATATTTCTAGTATTTTTTCTGTTCAAGATATTAATAAAAGCCACTAATAAATTTAATAACAGATGCTTTTTCCAAGTACACTTCAAAGTGCTCCAAAGTCACAACCAAAGCTAAAACTCTCTTTTCAGTGGTGGCATAGTTATTATGATGTAATTTGCCCTTTATGCTGAAAAAATAATAGATGGAAAGGCGCATACCAGTGTCCATCTATTGTAATAGTGCAGGTCAAGTGGCATTACCCTGTAATGACAAAGGCGAAATTTGAGCTCTGAACCACCAGAGCCAAGGTGAGTATCCATCTGAGACACTAATGGCAGAACATAAAAAGTTAATCTTACTACTTGATAACTCAGTGAGGGAAGCAGCAACTTTAGAAAACGGGAAGCACTTCACTTCTTTCCTATCCCTTGAGGCTGAACAATGACTGCAGTCTTAACCTGCACAGCATATGCATGACTGGTTAACCATATACCCAAGATATTTGATTCTGGCTTGGGAAAGACTGCACTTGGCCAGATTCACTGTAATGTTGAATGCAGCCAATTCTTCAAAACATTTTCTTAAAGTTGATGCTGGTTCCACTTGTCACTGCACACCACCAAGTTACCGAGGGTGGCGCCTTTGGTCAGCTGATGCATTAAGCACTGGAATAAGGTACATGCTTTCTTCATTCCAAAGGGAGCCATGAAGTAATTGTAGAGGCAGTTATACACAGTAAGTTCAGATACATCTCATGATATGGGTGTTATTATGCACATGATAGTACCCACATAGCAGGTCCAGGCTAGAGATGTATCGGATATGAAAATTTAGATATCCATGGATAAGGATGCGTATGAGAATGTGTTACTTATTTAGCGGATGCTGATGCAGATATGGATGCAGATGTAAGAAACTGTGCGGATGTTGATGCAGATGTAAAAACTGTATGGATGTTCCACTAATTCGGATGCAGATGCATATGTGGATATCTGTTTACAGTAAAATGCAGATGTGGATGAAAGAAACTGTGCAGATGTTCCGCAGATATGGATATCCGGTACATCACTATTCCAGGAGACTTAAGTAGGTGACTCCAGAGACCTCATCATTAATATCATTGATCTGAGGTAAACGATACCCATCTGATACGGTGGCGTCATTTACTTTACGGTAATGAGTACACATTAAATAGTTAATGTCAGCTTCAGGAATCATTATAATGGGTGAAGCAGATGCATTCTTGCTTTTTTCAAGGCTCATTCTGTAAGGGGCTTTCTTAATAAGATAAGTTTTCAGTTAACTGGTGTAAGTACTAAGTAGTTTATATAATTTACTTTCTTCACAACTGCTAGTGAGTCAAAAAAAAAATATGTTTGTAAACAATGTTATTTATCAATGTCTTTCGCCATTATTTTATCTCCTGGCTTGAAGGGCCTAGAAACAGTTTTTTTTATTACTGTGTTCCTTCATTTTCTTTTGGCACTTGGTTTTTGTCTTCCAACTGACGAGCAATCTTGAACTGTTGATGCATCAAGGCAGGATTTATACTGATGGAGTCTGTTAATCCAACCAGACCACTTTTATAATGGAAGAAGGAGCGAGAGTTTATCTTCCTCATAGAGGTGGCTTAAAAACAGTGGGTTGTGCAATCTATAATAAACGATTACTGATTGCCAAACTTGGTCCTCGGAAGTGGGTCAACACTGACAATAATGAGCTAGGAGAAAGATTTCACTTGGGGAACTGGTTTAGGAAACTGATTTGGGTTTACCTGTCAAATGACAAGTGGCAATTCCTAACATAGGAGGTCATTCCTAGCATGGGCGCTAACATGCCCAGCGTTTTTCACACCATAATGTCCATTAAATGGACTATTGTGAGAAAATTCCATAGATTGGTGATGAAAAGAATCAAACAGTATAATTCGATGAAAAGGCAGCCAGTACAATTAGATAAAAACACTCAGGCAGTACAATATGAATAAACTTGTCGAGTAAGGCACCATTATTGCTGTAATAACAATCATCCAAAGCCTAAGCTTATTTCTCAAAAACTGTAGCATTCCTAATTCTCTACAGATTGGAAATGATGAATTGTTCCACAAAATCGTATGTGAGTGTGGTAGTAAGTTTAGCTGCGTTTTTAATAATGGATTTATTAAGTTCGTCTACTGTAGAAGATAAAATCCAAAGCACATTAATAACTAACATATTCAAGCCTAGAAGGCTGGAGGCAGTGCTGATGTCATGTCTGAGGGCAATGTGTGGTGTGAATATAATGCAGAGAATTCGTAGTTTGGAAGTCAGGAGGAGGTGCAGGATTGCCAAAACTGTTGTCCAGAGGGCTGAGGAAGGGTTGTTGAGGTGGTTCGAACATGTAGAGAGAGTGTAACAAAATAGGAAGGCGGGGGGTCGACCTAGGGAAGGTTGCAGGGAGGGGGTAAAGGAGGTTTTGTGTGAGAGGGGCTTGGACTTCCAGCAAGCATGCTTGAGCATGTTAGGAGCAAATAGAAACAAATGGTTTTTAATACTTGACGTGCTGTTGGAGTGTGAGCAAAGTAACATTTATGAAGGGATTCAGGGAAACCAGCAGGCTGGACTTGAGTCTTGGAGATGGGAAGTACAGTGTCTGCACTCTGAAGGAGGGATGTTAATGTTGTAGTTTTATAACTGTAGTGTAAAGCACCCCTCTGGCAAGACAGTGATGTACTGAATTATGTAAGCCTTCTCCCTGAAAGCTGGCTGCCGTGGATCAAAGTCTAGCGCATGTTGGACTGCAAGGTATTGGTCCAGTGTGGGTAGATTAGTAAAGCACTGCGTACCTTGTTCCAACGTTCGTAGGTTCGAGGCTCCTTCAGCAAGAGATCAGTGTTTATATATATATATATATATTATTTTTTTTATTATTATCACACTGGCCGATTCCCACCAAGGCAGGGTGGCCCGAAAAAGAAAAACTTTCACCATCATTCACTCCATCACTGTCTTGCCAGAAGGGTGCTTTACACTACAGTTTTTAAACTGCAACATTAACACCCCTCCTTCAGAGTGCAGGCACTGTACTTCCCATCTCCAGGACTCAAGTCCGGCCTGCCGGTTTCCCTGAATCCCTTCATAAATGTTACTTTGCTCACACTCCAACAGCACGTCAAGTATTAAAAACCATTTGTCTCCATTCACTCCTATCAAACACGCTCACGCATGCCTGCTGGAAGTCCAAGCCCCTCGCACACAAAACCTCCTTTACCCCCTCCCTCCAACCCTTCCTAGGCCGACCCCTACCCCGCCTTCCTTCCACTACAGACTGATACACTCTTGAAGTTATTCTGTTTCGCTCCATTCTCTCTACATGTCCGAACCACCTCAACAACCCTTCCTCAGCCCTCTGGACAACAGTTTTGGTAATCCCGCACCTCCTCCTAACTTCCAAACTACGAATTCTCTGCATTATATTCACACCACACATTGCCCTCAGACATGACATCTCCACTGCCTCCAGCCTTCTCCTCGCTGTAACATTCATCACCCATGCTTCACACCCATATAAGAGCGTTGGTAAAACTATACTCTCATACATTCCCCTCTTTGCCTCCAAGGACAAAGTTCTCTGTCTCCACAGACTCCTAAGTGCACCACTCACTCTTTTTCCCTCATCAATTCTATGATTCACCTCATCTTTCATAGACCCATCCGCTGACACGTCCACTCCCAAATATCTGAATACGTTCACCTCCTCCATACTCTCTCCCTCCAATCTGATATTCAATCTTTCATCACCTAATCTTTTTGTTATCCTCATAACCTTACTCTTTCCTGTATTCACCTTTAATTTTCTTCTTTTGCACACCCTACCAAATTCATCCACCAATCTCTGCAGCTTCTCTTCAGAATCTCCCAAGAGCACAGTGTCATCAGCAAAGAGCAGCTGTGACAACTCCCACCCTGTGTGTGATTCTTTATCTTTTAACTCCACGCCTCTTGCCAAGACCCTCGCATTTACTTCTCTTACAACCCCATCTATAAATATATTAAACAACCACGGTGACATCACACATCCTTGTCTAAGGCCTACTTTTACTCGGAAAAAATTTCCCTCTTTTCTACATACTCTAACTTGAGCCTCACTATCCTCGTAAAAACTCTTCACTGCTTTCAGTAACCTACCTCCTACACCATACACTTGCAACATCTGCCACATTGCCCCCCTATCCACCCTGTCATACGCCTTTTCCAAATCCATAAATGCCACAAAGACCTCTTTAGCCTTATCTAAATACTGTTCACTTATATGTTTCACTGTAAACACCTGGTCCACACACCCCCTACCTTTCCTAAAGCCTCCTTGTTCATCTGCTATCCTATTCTCCGTCTTACTCTTAATTCTTTCAATTATAACTCTACCATACACTTTACCAGGTACACTCAACAGACTTATCCCCCTATAATTTTTGCACTCTCTTTTATCCCCTTTGCCTTTATACAAAGGAACTATGCATGCTCTCTGCCAATCCCTAGGTACCTTACCCTCTTCCATACATTTATTAAATAATTGCACCAACCACTCCAAAACTATATCCCCACCTGCTTTTAACATTTCTATCTTTATCCCATCAATCCCGGCTGCCTTACCCCCTTTCATTTTACCTACTGCCTCACGAACTTCCCCCACACTCACAACTGGCTCTTCCTCACTCCTACAAGATGTTATTCCTCCTTGCCCTATACACGAAATCACAGCTTCCCTATCTTCATCAACATTTAACAATTCCTCAAAATATTCCCTCCATCTTCCCAATACCTCTAACTCTCCATTTAATAACTCTCCTCTCCTATTTTTAACTGACAAATCCATTTGTTCTCTAGGCTTCCTTAACTTGTTAATCTCACTCCAAAACTTTTTCTTATTTTCAACAAAATTTGTTGATAACAGCTCACCCACTCTCTCATTTGCTCTCTTTTTACATTGCTTCACCACTCTCTTAACCTCTCTCTTTTTCTCCATATACTCTTCCCTCCTTGCATCACTTCTACTTTGTAAAAACTTCTCATATGCTAACTTTTTCTCCCTTACTACTCTCTTTACATCATCATTCCACCAATCGCTCCTCTTCCCTCCTGCACCCACTTTCCTGTAACCACAAACTTCTGCTGAACACTCTAACACTACATTTTTAAACCTACCCCATTCCTCTTCGACCCCATTGCCTATGCTCTCATTAGCCCATCTATCCTCCAATAGCTGTTTATATCTTACCCTAACTGCCTCCTCTTTTAGTTTATAAACCTTCACCTCTCTCTTCCCTGATGCTTCTATTCTCCTTGTATCCCATCTACCTTTTACTCTCAGTGTAGCTACAACTAGAAAGTGATCTGATATATCTGTGGCCCCTCGATATATATTTATATATATATATATATATATATATATATATATATATATATATATATATATATATATATATATATATATATATATGTGTCGTGCCGAATAGGCAGAACTTGAGATCTTGGCTTAAATAGCAACGCTGATTTTGCCATATAGAACAAGTGAAAATTTGTGTATGCAATAATTTCGCCAAAATCATTCTGAACTTAACGAAAAACATATATTTCACCGTGTTTGTATTGTATTAAATTATTGTAAAAAAATCTAAAATATATTTAGTTGGGTTAGGCTCAAATAAATTGTTCTTGTTAACCCAAGGTTAGGTAAGTTTTCTAAGATTCTTTTGGTGCAAAATTAAAATTTTTTACATTAACATTAATGAAAAAAATATATCTTTAAACGTATATGAGAAAATTTTAGAAAGGACTTAATTTTAAATGAGTTCTTTCTAATTGACCAGTTTTACATATACGGCACGACATATATATATATATATATATATATATATATATATATATATATATATATATATATATATATATATATATATATATATATAAATATATATATATATATATATATATATATATATATATATATATATATATATATATATATATATATATATATATACAAAACAACCACTCTGAAAGAATAGAGAAATTCCAAGCGCTTTCGTGACTACTCACATTATCAAGGAACTATGAAAGTGAAGCATCCAAGGAAGCTATATAAGGGGTCCGGCCAGCACCTCACTATCAGATCCCATAACGGTTAAACACGTGACGCGCGGCGAGCCAACTTGGACAGGTCCTTTGCACAACTCACCCCCAAGCTTATTTATTTGTCCAGTGTATTATTAAATTCTTCCCAAATTCTATTAATTATAAATGGATCTAATTTATATAAACCAAAGGAAATATTCATATTATTGTCAAAACTGCTTTTTATGAAACAAGATTCAATTATGAAACAAGATTCAATATAATTGAATCTTGTTTCATAAAAAGCAGTTTTGACAATAATATGAATATTTCCTTTGGTTTATATAAATTAGATCCATTTATAATTAATAGAATTTGGGAAGAATTTAATAATACACTGGACAAATAAATAAGCTTGGGGGTGAGTTGTGCAAAGGACCTATCCAAGTTGGCTCGTCGCGCGTCACGTGTTTAACTGTTGTGGGATCTGATAGTGAGGTGCTGGCCAGACCCCTTATATAGCTTCCTTGGATGCTTCACTTTCATAGTTCCTTGATAATGTGAGTAGTCACGAAAGCGCTTGGAATTTCTCTATTCTTTCAGAGTGGTTGTTTTGCATATTTTGAAATCACCTGTTTACTGTGATCTTATTGCATATATATATATATATATATATATATATATATATATATATATATATATATATATATATATATATATATATATATATATATATATATATATATATTACATATATATACACTACAGGTAGTAAGTTGGTAGACAGCAACCACCCAGGGAGGTACTACTGTCCTGCCAAATGAGTGTAAAACGAAAGACTGTAATTGTTTTACATGATGGTAGGATTGCTGGTGTCTTTTGTCTGTCTCATAAATATGCAAGATTACAGGTACGTCTTGCTACTTCTACTTACACTTAGGTCACACTACACATGCATGTACACATTTATTTATACACACTCATCTGAGTTTTCTTTGATTTTATCTTAGTTCTTGTTCTAATTACTTTTCCTTTTATATTCATGGGGAAGTAGAATAAGAATCTTTCCTCCGTAAGCAATGCGTGTTGTAAAAGTCAACTAAAATGCCGGGAACAATGGGCTAGTAACCCCTTTTCCTGTAAAGATTACTAAAAAGAATAAGAAGAAAATTGTCAAAGTGGGAAGTCTGAATGTGCGTGGATGTTGTGCGAATGATAAGAAAGAGATGATTGTGGATGTTATGAATGCGAAGAAGCTTAATGTCCTGGCTTTAAGTGAAACAAAGCTGAATTGGGTGGGAGAGTTTCAGTGGAGAGGAATAAATGGGATTAGGTCAGGGGTTTCAAATAGAGTTAGAGCTAAAGAAGGAGTAGCAATAATGTTGAAGGATAAGTTATGGCAGGAAAAGAGGGACTGTAAATGTATTAATTCAAGGATTATGTGGAGTAAAATCAAGGTGAGAAATGGGTTATAGTAAGCGTTTATGCACCTGGGAAAGAGAGAAGTATAGAGGAGAGAGAGAGATTTTGGGAAATGTTGAGCAATTGCGTGGGGAGTTTTGAACCAACTGTAAGAGTACTTGTGGTTGGGAATTTTAATGCTGAAGTAGGAAAAGAATGTTGTGGAGGGAGTAGTAGGTAAATTTGGGGTGCCAGGGGTAAATGAAAATGGGGAGATTTTAATTGAGCTATGTGTAGAAAGAGATTTGGTAATAAGTAATACATATTTTATGAAAAAGAGGATAAATAAATATACAAGGCATGATGTAGCACGTAATGAAAGTAGTTTGTTAGATTATGTATTGGTGGATAAAAGGTTGATGGGTAGGCTCCAGGATGTACATTATTTAGTTGTAGCTACAGTTAGAGTAAGAGGTAGATGGAATAAGAGGAAAATGGCAACAACAAGTAAGAGAGAGGTGAAAGTGTATAAACTAAGGGAGGAGGAAGTTCGGGCGAAATATAAGCAACTATTGGCAGAAAGGTGGGCTGGTGAAGGTATGAGTAATGAAGGGGGGAGGCCTTGAAGAGGGTTGGAATAGTATTAAAAATGCAAGTATTAGAATGTGGGGCAGAAGTTTTGGTTATAGAAGGGTGGATGCAGGAGGAAAGAGGAGTGATTGGTGGAATGATGAAGTAAAGGGAGTGATAAAAGAGAAAAAGGTAGCTTATGAGAGGTATTTACAAAGCAGAAGTATTATAAGAAGAGTAGAGTATATGGAGAGTAAAAGAAAGGTGAAGAGAGTGGTGAGAGAGTGCAAAAGGAGAGCAGATGATAGAGTGGGAGAGGCACTGTCAAGGAATTTTAATGAAAATAAGAAAAAAATTTGGAGTGAGTTAAACAAGTTAAGAAAGCCTAGGGAACAAATGGATTTATCAGTTAAAAACAGAGAAGGGTTGTTAGTAGATGGGGAGATGGAGGTTTTGGGTAGATGGCGAGAATATTTTGAAGAAATTTTAAATGTCGACAAAGAAAGGGAGGCGGTAATTTCATGCACTGGCCAGGGACATATATCATCTTTTAGGAGTGAAGAAGAGCAGGATGTGAGTGTGGCGGAGGTGCGTGAGGCATTACGTACAATGAAAGGGGGTAAAGCAGCTGGAACTGATGGGATCATGACAGAAATGTTAAAAGCAGGGGACAACATAGTGTTGGAATGGTTGGTACTTTTGTTTAATAAATGTATGAAAGAGGGGAAGGTACCTAGGGATTGGCGGAGAGCATGTATAGTCCCTTTATATAAAGGGAAGGGGGACAAAAGAGATTGTAAAAATTATAGAGGAATAAGTTTACTGAGTATTCCAGAAAAAGTGTTTGGTAGGGTTATTACTGAAATAATTAGAGGTAAGACAGAATGTAGAATTGCGGATGAGCAAAGAGGCTTCAGAGTGGGTAGGGGATGTGTAGATCAAGTGCTTACATTGAAGCATATATGTGAGCAGTATTTACATAAAGGTAGGGAAGTTTTTATTGCATTTATGGATTTAGGAAAGGCATATGATAGAGTGGATAGGGGAGCAATGTGACAGATGTTGCAAGTATATGGAATAGGTGGTAAGTTACTAAATGCTGTAAAGAGTTTTTATGAGGATAGTGAGGCTCAGGTTAGGGTGTAGAAGAGAGGGAGACTACTTCCCGGTAAAAGTAGGTCTTAGACAGGGATGTGTAATGTTACCATGGTTGTTTAATATATTTATAGATGAGGTGGTAAAAGAAGTAAATGCTAGGATGTTCGGGAGAGGAGGGGGATTAAATTATGTTGGAATTAAATACAAAATGGTAAGTGACACAGTTACTTTTTGCTGATGATACTCTGCTTATGGGAGATTCTAAAGAAAAATTGCAAAGGTTAGTGGACGAATTTGGAAATGTGTGTAAAGGTAGAAAGTTGAAAGTGAACATAGAAAAGAGTAAGGTGATGAGAGTATCAAATGATTTAGATAAAGAAAAATTGGATATCAAATTGGGGAGGAGTATGGAAGAAGTGAATGTTTTCAGATATTTGGGAGTTGACGTGTCAGTGTATGGATTTATGAAGGATGAGGTTAATCATAGAATTGATGAAGAAAAAAAGGTGAGTGGTGCATTGGGGTATATGTGGAGGAAAAAAATGTTATCTATGGAGGCAAAGAAGGGAGTTTATGAAAGTATAGTAGTACCAACACTCTTATATAAGTGTAAAGCTTGGGTTGTAAATGCTGCTGCGAGGAGGCGGTTGGAAGCAGTGGAGATGTCCTGTCTAAGGGCAATGTGTGGTGTAAATATTATGCAGAAAATTCTGAGTGTGGAAATTAGGAGAAGGTGTGGAGTAAATAAAAGTATTAGAAAGAGGGCTGAAAAGGGTTTGTTGAGGTGGTTTGGTCATTTAGAGAGAATGGATCAAAGTAGAATGACATAGAGAGCATATAAATCTGTAGGGGAAGGAAGGCAGGGCAGGGGTCGTCCTCGAAAAGGTTTGAGGGAGGGGGTAAAGGAGGTGTTGTGGGCGAAGGGTTTGGACTTCCAGCAAGCGTGCATGAGCGTGTTAGATAGGAGTGAATGGAGACAAATGGCATTTGGGACCTGACGATCTGTTGGAGTGTGAGCAGGGTAATATTTAGTGAAGGGATTCAGGGAAACCGGTTATTTTATATACCCGGACTTGAGTCCTGGAAATGGGAAGTACAATGCCTGCACTCTTAATTAAGGAGGGGTTTGGGATATTGGCAGTTTGGAGAGATATATTGTGTATTTTTATACGTATATACTTCTAAACTGTTGTATTCTGGGCACCTATGCAAAAACAGTGATTATATGTGAGTGAGGTGAAAGCATTGAATGATGAAAGTATTTTCTTTTGGGGGATTTTCTTTCTCTTTGGGTCACCCTGCCTCACTGGGAGACGGCCGACTTGTTGATATATATATATATATATATATATATATATATATATATATATATATATATATATATATATATATATATATATATAATATATATATATATATATATATATATATATATATATATATATATATATATATATATATATATATATATATATATATATATATATTTACAAAGCCGGCCGTCTCCCACCGAGGCAAGGTGAGCCCTATAAGAAAGAAAATCCCCAAGAAGAAAATACTTTCATCATTATTCAACACTTTCACTTCATTCACACGTAATCACTGTTTTTGCAGAGGTCCTCAGAATACAAGAGTATAGAAGTATATATTTATAAAGATACACAATATATCCCTCCAAACTGCCAATATCCCAAACCTCTCCTTTAAAGTGCAGGTACTCAAGTCCGACTGTATAAAAATAACCGGTTTCCCTGAATCCCTTCACTAAATATTACCCTGCTCACACTCTAACAGATCGTCAGGTCCCAAATCCCATTCGTCTCCATTCACTCCTAACATGCTCACGCATGCTTGTTGGAAGTCCAAGCCCCTTGCCCACAAACCTCCTTTACCCCCTCCCTCCAACCTTTTCGAGGACGCCCCCTACCCCGCCTTCCTTCCCCGACAGATTTATACTCTCTCCAAGTCATTCTACTTTGATCCATTCTCTCTTAATGACCAAACCACCTCAACAACCCTCTTCAGCCTTCTAATACATTTAGTAGCTCCACACCTCTTCCTAATTTCCACACTCCAAATTCTCTGCATAATATTTAAACTACACACTGCCCTTAGACAGGACATCCTCAGTGCCTCCAACCATCTCCTCGCTGCAGTATTTACGACCCAAGCTTCACACCTATAAAAGAGTGTTGGTATCTCAATACTTTCATACATCCCCTTATTTCCCTCCATAAATAACGTTTTTTGTCTCCACATATACCTCAATGCACCACTCACTTTTTTTTCCTTCATAAGTTCTATGATTAACCTCACCCTTCATAAATCCATCCGCTGACACGTTAACTCCCAAATATCTGAAAACATTCACTTCTTCCATACTCCTCCTCTCTAATTTGATATCCAATTTCTCTTTGTCTAAATCATTTGATACCCTCATCACCTTACTCTTTTCTATGCTCACTTTCAACTTTCTACCTTTACACACACTCTCAAACTCGTCCTCTAACCTTTGCAATTTTTGTTTAGAATCTCCCATAAGCACAGTATCATTAGCAAAAAGTAACTGTCACTTCCCATTTTGTATTTAATTCCCCATAATTTAATCCCACTCCTCTCCCGAGCACCCTAGCATTTACTTCTTGTACAACCCCATCTATAAATATATTAAACAACCATGGTGACATTACACATCCCTGTCTAAGACCTACTTTTACTGGGAAGTATTCTCCCTCTCTTCTACACACCCTAACCTGAGCCTCACTATCCTCATAAAAACACTTTACAGCATTTAGTAACTTACCACCTACTCCATATACTTGCAACATCTGCCAAATTACTATCAACTCTATTACAACCCAGGATTCCAAATGGCCTGTTACCCCGGGTGTAATGGGAGCAAATAAACACAGTAGAAAAAGTTTAGACTTATATTATCCTTCACCAATTTAGAACAGCAATATGTACACTATGTACAGAGATAATTATAGTGCACTCCACGGTAAGCAAGGCAGAAATAGAAGCCACAAGATAGCAGACCGTGCTTCAACCAGCTCTAGAATGGGAATGACAAGGGCAGACAGGAGAGCGGTACCCACATAACCTCTGCGATTGCCAAAACCATCTTCTTATTGGGTAGAACCTGGTCACTAGTTGAACGACGGGGCCCCATCACCAACTCTTAGCAACCTGGTTCGCTGGTTGGGGGAGATAGCCTGTAAATGAGGGTGTGTACATGCGCCGAATAAAGGTTACGTACTCTTTGCATGCCACATAGTATGTTCCTGCCTATTTTCTGTATTTGACTGAAGAAGCCTACTGTGTAGGCGAAACGTTTCGGAATAAAGTTGTCTAACTGTTGCATATGTGTCTTACCTAACATAGTTAATTGGGTTAACGGTGTGATCTGAAATATTAATAAATACAAATATTGGTTGGTTATAGCAGCAGTGTAGTGATAAGGTCACAAACGAGTGATTACGTAAATACTGAAAGTAAGAAAAAATTAGTCAATCCCCAGCTGTTGTTGTGAATGTAGTTAATAGCATCAGATTTGTTATGACTATAATACTGTACTAAAGAAAAAAGAGTGAATACCAAGTATTAACATAAAAAATAAAATAAAAACTTGAATGCATGATAAAGTTCCTGAAGGAGTTACAAAGTGAACGAGTTGACAGCAGCCACCACCAGGAACCTCCACTGTGCAGACATCACTTGCCTATGTGTGGTTAATTTTTGGTTGGTGTCTAAAGTGTCAGTGTCTCGCCCTGCTGGTTGTTTGTTATAAGAACATAAGAATGTAGGAACACTGCAGAAGGCCAACTGGCCCATACGAGGCAGGTCCTTATCAAAACGACCTCTACCTAAAGCTACCCAAGAAATAACTCCCGTACCCCATGACACCAATCAAACCCAGCCCCTCCCACTCATATATTTGTCCAGTCTCTTCTTAAAGCTACCCAAGGTCCTAGCCTCTATCATCCCACTGGGAAGACTGTTCCACGCATCTACAACTCTGTTAGAAAACCAGTACTTACCTATGTCCTTTCTAAATCTAAATTTATCCAACTTAAATCCATTATCATATGTGGCATTTTGCCAAGGAGAGGAGTTGGAAATGAATGGTTGTCCAGAGCAATTGGTGTCAATTGCTGGCTGGACAAATACTGTAAGGAAAATGCGGTAACATTCATTGACAACTGGGACCTCTTCTATGGCAGAAATGACATGTATGCCAGGGATGGGGTTCACTTATCTAGGTGTGGGGTGGGAGCACTGGCCAACGCAGTGGAGGGAGCTGTTAGGTCTTTAAACTAGGAATAGTTAGTGGTATGGGTTTTGGCGGGAAAACTGTGAAGTCGCAGTGTAGTAACATGAGTACTAGGAGAACTAGTAATAGGCAAAATGAGGAGGATATTGGAAAGCCAGTGGCACTAATTGACAATGACAGTAATAGGTTTAGTGGAATAACAGAAAGGAGCAGGAAGGGTAAAGAGATAGGAGGGTCATTAAATATTTATTACACAAATAGTCGCAGTGCTAGGAATAAGATGGACGAGTTGAGACTAGTTGCTAGTGCAGGTAACATAGATGTATTTGCCATTACTGAGACGTGGTTTAATTCAAAAAGTCGGGACATGCTTGCAGAATGTCACATTCAGTAGATAGAAGTATCGGGAAGGGGGGTGGGGTGGCATTGTATGTCCGAGATCGCTTGAACTGTTGCATAAAAACGGGTATTAAGTCTGAAGTAACACATACAGAGTCTGTTTGGATAGAATTTTCAGAGGGGCATGAAAAATTAATTTTAGGTGTGATATACCGTCCCCCAAATTTAGATAGGGACCAGGGGAGACTACTATGGGAGGAAATTTTTAGGGCCACAAGGCACGATAATGTAGTAATTCTAGGAGACTTTAACTTTAGTCATATTGATTGGAATTTCTTGACTGGGAATTTAGAATCATACGATTTCTTAGAAGTAGTTCAGGATTGTTTTTTGAAGCAGTTTGTGACAGAACCTACAAGGGGTAATAACCTGCTTGACTTAGTTCTGGCAAACAATGAATCCCTTGTTAATAATTTAGAAGTTTCAGAGGAACTGGGTGCTAGCGACCACAAATCAATTACATGTAGAATTGAATGGAAGTATGATAGTAGGGATAACTCAGTAACAGTCCCAGATTTTCGCTTAGCAGATTACGATGGGCTTAGAGAACACTTATCATCTGTTGACTGGGGTAACGAAGAGAGCTATCAATATGACAGTTTTCTGAACACAATACATGCTGTAATAAAGTTGGTAGAATTACCGACAATATGTAAAGTAAAAGGACACAAGTCCAACTAATGTGACATTTATTGTGGCAACGTTTCGCTCTCCAGGAGCTTTATCAAGCCATTACAAACAATACATGGACACAGAGGGTATATAAAGGCTCAGAATGAGGTGAATACTAGTGAGGTACCATTCCGATGTTCACTAGTGGTAGTAGTAGTAGTAGTAGTGGTAGTGACAAAAGCAATTAATTCGTACATGAGTAAAAGGATATAAAAGCTATTACTTGGGTAACATAAAAATAGGTTGGACAAATATAAACTGGAATGAGGCAGGTTGTTTCAGTGTTCACTCTCTGTGCTTTGTGTAGTATAACAGGAGAGACTATGTGATGGCAGGGTTTACTGTTTTCAGGAGGATTCTTGCTAAGACTTCGGAGATGGTGAAGCTGCCGTTGTTTTGTTTAATTGTATTCGAAACAGCGATCAGTGCTGATTCAAGGCATTTGCGTGTGCAAATGCCTTGAATCAGCACTGATCGCTGTCCTCAGAATTAAGATTCCATGATGTTGCAGTGTCTGACAAGTTGTGTACGAATGGTATATAATACCGACAAGATGAGAGTAAGACACATGTGCAACATCTGGGTATCTTTATTGTAGACGTTTCGCCATCCAGTGGCTTTATCAATACAAATTCCAGGACATAACTTGAAGACAGTAGAACTATGTACAGAAGATGAGGTAATCAGTCCCTCAACCTAGGAGTAGTGCGAACAGCACCATAGTCGTGGAGATTCTGAAGCAGAAGAAAGAATCCTGGCGCTTATATAGTAACGTCAGGTGAAGCAGACGAGGGCAAATTCACTGGTGGGCGGGATTCCCCAGTGGAAGTAGGTCCTTCCCAAAGAGATGGGTTAGTTGTTGTAGTAGTAGTTGTTGTAGTTGTGAAGGTTATGTACATGTCCTCAGAATTAAGATTCCATGATGTTGCAGTGTCTGACAAGTTGTGTACGAATGGTATATAATACCGACAAGATGAGAGTAAGACACATGTGCAACATCTGGGTATCTTTATTGTAGACGTTTCGCCATCCAGTGGCTTTATCAATACAAATTCCAGGACATAACTGGAACCGCTGGAAGTCCAAGCCCCTCGCACACAAAACCTCATTTACCCCCTCCCTCCAACCTTTCCTAGGCCGACCCCTACCCCGCCTTCCTTCCACTGTTTCGCTCCATTCTCTCTACATGTCCGAACCACCTCAACAACCCTTCCTCAGCCCTCTGGACAACAGTTTTGGCAATCCCGCACCTCCTCCTAACTTCCAAACTACGAATTCTCTGCATTATATTCACACCACACATTGCCCTCAGACATGACGTCTCCACTGCCTCCAGCCTTCTCCTCGCTGCAACATTCATCACCCATGCTTCACACCCATATAAGAGCGTTGGTAAAACTATACTCTCATACATTCCCCTCTTTGCCTCAAAGGACAGAGTTCTTTGTCTCCACAGACACCTAAGTGCACAGCTCACCCTTTTCCCCTCATCAATTCTATGATTCACCTCATCTTTCATAAACCCATCCGCTGACACGTCCACTCCCAAATATTAGAATACATTTACCTCTTCCATACTCTCTCCCTCCAATCTGATATCCAATCTTTCATCACCTAATCTTTTTGTTCTCCTCATAACCTTACTCTTTCCTGCATTCACTTTTAATTTTCATCTTTTACATACCCTACCAAATTCATCCACCAACCCCTGCAACTTCTCTTCAGAATCTCCCAAGAGCACAGTGTCATCAGCAAAGAGCAAGTGTAACAACTCCCACTTTATGTGTGATTCTTTATCTTTTAACACCACACCTCTTGTCAAGACCCTCGCATTTACTTCTCTTACAACCCCATCTATAAATATATTAAACAACCACGGTGACATCACACATCCTTGTCTAAGGTCTACTTTTACTGGGAAATAATCTCCCTCTTTCCTACATACTCTAACTTGAGCCTCGCTATCCTCGTAAAAACTCCTCACTGTTCTCAGTAACTTACCTCCTATACCATACACCTGCAACATCTGCCACATTGCACCCCTATCCACCCTGTCATACGCCTTTTCCAAATCCGTAAATGCCACAAAAACCTCTTTAGCCTTATCTAAATACTGTTCACTTAGGTGTTTCACTGTAAGCACCTGGTCCACACACCCCCTACCTTTCCTAAAGCCTCCTTGTTCATCTGCTATGCTATTCTCCGTCTTACTCTTAATTCTTTCAATAATAACTCTACCATACACTTTACCAGGTATATTCAACAGACTTATCCCCCTATAATTTTTGCACTCTTTTGTCCCCTTTGCCTTTATACAAAGGAACTAAGCATGCGCTCTGCCAATCCCTTGGTACCTTATCCTCTTCCATACATTTATTAAATAATAGCAACAACCACTCCAAAACTATATCCCCACCTGCTTTTAACATTTCTATCTTTATCCCATCAATCCCGGCTGCCTTACCCCCTTTCATTTTACCTACTGCCTCACGAACTTCCCCCACACTCACAACTGGCTCTTCCTCACTCCTACAAGATGTTATTCCTCCTTTTCCTAAACACGAAATCACAGCTTCCCTATCTTCATCAACATTTAACAATTCCTCAAAATATTCCCTCCATCTTCCCAATACCTCTAACTCTCCATTTAATAACTCTCCTCTCATATTTTTAACTGACAAATCCATTTGTTCTCTAGGCTTCCTTAACTTGTTAATCTCACTCCAAAATTTTTCTTATTTTCAACAAAATTTGTTGATTATATATATATATATATATATATATATATATATATATATATATATATATATATATATATATATATATATATATATATATATATATATATATATATATATATATATATATATATATATATATATATATATATATATATATATATATATATATAATTTCAACAATTGGCCGTTTCTCACCGAGGCAGGGTGACCCAAAAAGAGAGAAAATCCCCAAAAAGAAAATACTTTCATCATTCAACACTTTCACCTCACTCACACATAATCACTGTTTTTGCAGAGAGGTTCAGAATACAACAGTTTAGAAACATATAAATAGATATTTAACATATCCCTTAAAACTGTCAATATCCCAAACCCCTCCTTTAAAGCACAGACATTGTACTTCCCATTTCCAGTACTCAAATCCGGCTATATAAAAATAACTGGTCAGGTCCCAAAAACCATTTGTCTTCATTCACTCCTATCTAACACGCTCACGCACGCTTGCTGGAAGTCCAAGCCCCTCGTCCACAAAACCTCTTTTACCCCCTCCCTCCAACCGTTTCGAGGACGACCCCTACCCCGCCTTCCTTTCCCTACAGATTTATACGCTCTCCAAGTCATTCTACTTTGATTCATTCTCTCTAAATGAAAATAACCACCTCAACAACCCCTCTTCAGTCCTCTGACTAATACTTTTATTAACTCCACACCTCCTAATTTCCACACTCTGAATTTTCTGCAGAATATTTACACCACACATTGCCCTTAGACAGGACATCTCCACTGCCTCCAACCGCCTCCTCGCTGCAGCATTTACAACCCATGATTCCACCCACAAACGAGTGTTGGTACCACTATACTTTCATACATTCCTTTCTTTGCCTCTATAGATACCTTTTTTTTGTCTCCAAATATACCTAAACGCTCCACTCACCTTTTTTCCTTCATCAATTCTATAGTTAACCTCATCCATCATAAACCCATCCGCTGACACGCCAACTCCCAAATATCTGAAAACATTCACTTCTTCCATACTCCCTCTCCCTTTATCTAAATCATTTGATACCCTCATCACCTTGCTCTTATCTATGTTCATTTTCAACTTTCTATCTTTACACACCCTCCCAAACTCATCCACTAACCTTTGCAACTTTCCTTTAGAAACTCCGATAAGCACAGTATCTTCAGCAAAAGTAACCTGTCACTTCCCATTTTGAATTTGATTCCCCATAATTTAATCCCACCCCTCTCCCGAACACCCTAGCATTTACTTCTTTTACAACCCCATCTATAAATATATTAAACAACCATGGTGACATTACACATCCCTGTTTATGACCTACTTTTACCGGGAAGTTGTCTCCCTCTCTTCTACACCCTAACCTGAGCCTCACTTACCTTATAAAAACTCTTTACAGCATTTAGTAACTTACCACCTATTCCATATATTTGCAACATCTGCCAGATTGCTCAACTATCCACTCTATCATATGCCTTTTCTAAATCCATAAATGCAATAAAAACTTCCCTACCTTTATCTAAATACTGTTCACATCCATTCTTCAATGTAAACACTTGATCTACACATCCCCTACCCACTCTGAAGCCTCCTTGCTCATCCGCAATCCTACTCTGTCTTACCTCTAATTCTTACTATAATAACCCCACTTTTCCTGGTATACTCAGTAAACATATTTCCCTATAATTATTACAGTCTCTTTTGCCCCACTTCCTTTACATATATATATATATATATATATATATATATATATATATATATATATATATATATATATATATATATATATATATATATATTTATATTTATATATATATATTATACATATATATATAATATATACATATATATAATATATACATATAATATATATATGTCGTGCCGAATATATAAAACTGGTCAATTAGCAAGAACTCATTTAAAATTAAGTCCTTTCTGAAATTCTCTTATACGTTTAAAAATAGATTTTTTTAATTAATGTTAATGTAAAAAAATTTAATTTTGCACCAAAAGAATCTTAGAAAACTTACCTAACCTTATTATAAAAAAAAAATTATTTTATCCTAACCCAACTAAATATATTTTAAATACTTCACAATAATTTAGTACTAAACAAACAATAATATATTTTTTTCGTTAGGTTCAGAATGATTTTGGAGAAATTATTGCATACACAAATTTTCACTTGTCCTATATGGCAAGATGAGCGTTGCTATTTAAGCCAAGATCGCAAGTTCTGCCTATTCAGCAGTGATGGAGTGAATCGACTCAAGAAATCGTAATGACACGATTGCAAATAAACCATACCCCCGGCCGTGATTGAACCCGCGGTCATAGAGTCTCAAAACTCCAGCCCGTCACGTTAGCCACTAGACCAGCTAGCCACAATAAGATTCATCCAACTATGTATATTTCTACACCATAGGAAAGTTAGCACAGGCACCTCTGTGACCACAAATGCAAGTTTTTACAGACGAATCTCCAGCTAGCGTGGCCGTGACGAACTCTAGCTCAAGTCCCTTCACTGCCGTCAACACGACTCAAGAAATCGTAATGACACGATTGCAAATAAACCATACCCCCGGCCGGGATTGAACCCGCGGTCATAGTTGGATGAATCTTATTGTGGCTAGCTGGTCCAGTGGCTAACGCGACGGGCTGGAGTTTTGAGACTCTATGACCGCGGGTTCAATCCCGGCCGGGGGTATGGTTTATGGAGTGAATGATGGTGAAAGTTTTTCTTTTTCGGGCCACCCTGCCCTGGTGGGAATCGGCCAGTGTGATAATAAAAAAATAAATTATATATATATATATATATATATATATATATATATATATAATTATATATATATATATATATATATATATATATATATATATATATATATATATATATATATATATATATATATATAATTATATATATATATATATATATATATATATATATATATATATATATATATATAATTATATATATATATATATATATATATATATATATATATATATATATATATATATATATATATATATAATTATATATATATATATATATATATATATATGTGAAATCATCTCAGTCAGTCAACAAGTGATAAATGCAGTGAGATCAAAACTACCAGGAGCAGCAGTCATTGCCCCCACAAATAGTGTCTTGCTAGGAGCACCTCTGGGAAGCAATGCCATTGACACAATTCTCAGGAAGAAATTGGAAGAGTTAAGGAGAATGGAACAACGAATAGGCAATCTGGACACCCACGATGCCTTGTACCTTCTCACAAAGTGCTTGAGTCTGCCCAGGTTGACATATTTCCTAAGATGTGCACCTTCATATGATAACCCTATACTGCACGAATATGACAGTATTCTGAGGCAGATTTTTACGAAAGTACTTAACCTTACTCTAGAAGACGGGCAGTGGAACCAAGCTACACTTCCAGTCAGACTAGGAGGCATTGGTGTCCGCAAGTCATCACAGATTGCGTTACCTGCTTTTCTGTCCTCGTGTATTGCATCCAGAGAGCTTGTAGCAGCGATTCTCCCTGAACATCTTAGGGACAAGATTGGAGCCCAGGACCAAAAATTCATTGACGGAGCAATGATCTGGGATAATCTAACGGGCTCAGAAACCAGACCTGCTCCCCCCAACAACTACAAACAATCGCACTGGGATGGTCCAATAGTGGAAAATATAGCCTCAACGATGCTTCAGAGTGTGTCAGGGAAGGATAGAGCCCGCCTCCTGGCAGTGAGAGCCCCTCATGCTGGGGACTTTCTGTTGGCTGTTCCCAACTCCAGCCTTGGCACACGCCTCGACCCACAGACCATCCGCATCGGTGTTGCCCTTCGACTTGCCGCCCCTATTCTCGCCGAACACAGGTGTATTTGTGGCAGTGAAGCAGCAGACCGATTCGGGTACCATGGTCTTGTGTGCCGTAAATCCGAGGGAAAGATTGCAAGACATGAGGAGGTTAATAACATTATCAAGAGGAGCCTCACAACAGCTGGATGCCCAGCAGTAAGGGAGCCACCCCAACTATGCAGATCTGATGGCAGCCAGAAGCGTCCAGATGGTATCACCCTTCAAGCCTGGGCAGATGGGAAGCAGGTGGTGTGGGACTATACATGTGCATCTACCTTGGCTGATACCTATCTCCAATACACCAGGGAGGAAGGAGGGGCAGCTGCCAGCTTTAGGGAGTCCCAAAAGTCTAGAAAATATGGAGAACTTGCCCATCATTATATGTTTGTTCCCATAGGCTCAGAGACCCTTGGCTCATGGGGAAAGAGTGCATCTAATTTCCTTAAGGAGTTGGGAAAAAGACTCATCAGGGTAACTAGGGATCCCAGGGCAGCTAGTTTTCTGTTCCAGCGGCTCAGTGCGGCTGTTCAAAGGGGTAATGCATGCTGCATTTTGGGCACACGCCCCAGCTCTGAGGAGCTGGATGAGATTTTCGCCTTATAATCGGTGATACACACGTAACAACATGTACCGTATATGCCACCTTTATATCAACAATGTATCTCTTAAATCTTCTGTGCCATATTATGTAATAAAATATTCCTATTGGTAAAAAAAAAAAAAAAAAAAAATAGTTCAAAAGATGGGGTGGTAGGGGAAGTGGAATATTCAAATGGCTTCAGGAAGAAATCCAAATATTCTTCCTTGAAGCCTTTTTATCCACTTCTCCGAGGCTATGGGTCCCACAATTTACACCAGAGGTGGACCCCATTATATATAAAAAAAAAAAAAATATATATATATATATATATATAATTATATATATATATATATATATATATATATATATATATATATATATATATATATATATAATATATATATATATATATATATATATATATATATATATATATATATATATATATATATATATATATATATATATTCGGCACGACATATATATTGTTGCGAATAAGAAATTTTATAAAGAACTTCAGAAAGTGGTCTGTTATTATTTTCTTCACAGGCAACAAGATTTTGGATCAGAGTTAAAGGTATTTTAGAATCTAGGGGAAATAATTTCAACTGAGAAACTCCATACAATAATATTCAAATTTATTAAAGTATTTAAATACAATACTTTATCTTTTCTCTGTACCTATTAAATCGCAATACTTTGTACAATAAATTTAAAATTATATATTTAGTTCAAAATCATGGAAGTATCACATTAATAAGGAAGATTAATTTTTCTTCCTGTAATTAAGTCTTCACTAACATTTACGTCTTTGTCTTAACAAGACTGTAAACTCAAACTACAAAATGAACAAGATTCAACAAGACCTTTGAATCCGACCGTAAAGGAAGTAGAAAGCAAGAGTTTGTCTGAGAAGACGTATCTCTATGAATTACTGAACTGACCAAGAATATAAATATCAAAACAATCTTTCAGAGCCATGAGGAACAAACTGAGTCAGCTCTAGAGACATTCTCAAACCCATTCAAACTGTACACCCTAAGAGAGAACCAATATACGATCAGTTGTCAAGGCTAGAGCAGGGAGCGTAATGACTACCTGCCAGTCTGTTGACGCGTCGTCAGGTTGGATCACCTGACCCAAACGTCAGTCAGCCGGACATAAACAATTGAATAATTCTCCGGATGGTTCCGAGACTTATGCTCTATATACATAAGAAATCCTACCTAACAATAATAATAAAATAGGGACAATACCATGGTATTTTTTACATATTTTAACATAATATAACACCGAAAGTCTCGTCTCTATTCTAACTGTAAACGGGGACTTTCGAGCTATAATATTAAGTGATGATCATATTCTCTTACAATAGTTAAATAACACAGGATGACCAATTTCCAAGATATAACACCCCTTCCCCGTACAACAATAAGCCGCAGTAGGGAGTTTGCAAGCGTCCTCGGTAATATCTTCTTTATAGTAAGCGTCCTCTTGGTAAATAAGGCATGTAGGACGACGGAAGAATGAAGATGAAAGAACTCGATCAGCATGGTTATTTGCCAGAGGATGAGCTTCTGGAACAATGGCCGGAAGAACTATCTGGAGTGGCATCCATCACAATTCGAGAATAGGAGTCTCAGACATACGACTGTCAGGGTCATCCATGTGGACTTAATACTTCGTCCCATCAACGAAACGGTTTTCATAATCATACTGTCAATATAAAAGAAAATCATTAACAAAATATATATATATATATATATATATATATATATATATATATATATATATATATATATATATATATATATATATATATATATATATATATAAATTAGGCTCTAAGAGTACTCATCTCTTAACTTTACATTTTAAGGTAATTTTTTTTTTTTTTTTTTTTTTTTTTTTTTAGGGGCGAGAAAGGGCATCAGCAATTATGTGTCATCGACACCATGCCCAGCCCTTCTAGGGTAGGGTAGGTGCCTGAGCCCGAGCCTTTAGCTCACAAGACTGTCATTCCCATTTGCCCCCTTGTGGCGGGGATGGCAGACCAGAGAGGCCTAGCTTGTGGCTAGGCCTGGGGACAGTTAGTCCCAAAGATGAGGAGGTACTTGTGCCTCCTCCCATGGGAGACTTAGGTCTCAGACACTCCCTAAAGAGGGAGCCAAGGCCGGGCCACCACTTGGACAAGGCCCGGGCCGGGAGAATACCGGCTAATCTTTAACTAACTAGCAATTATGTTAAGAGTTCCACTTAAGTGGTGAATACTAATCAAATAAGGTTGCATCCTCAGAGCCCACCTGAGGATCTGGGTGTTCTTTGATTTCATAGAATTAATATAAATTAAAGGGTTGTGATCAGAAAGTACCATAATTTTATGGGGGAGGTTCCCAGATAAACGTCAAAATATTCCAAAGATATTACTAGGGCAAGAGCTTTTTTCTCTACAGTGGCGTAATTCTTTTGGTGACGTTTCAACTTTGAAGAAAAATAAGATATAGGATGCAAAATATCAGTAGAGGGGGATTTCTGAAGTAACTCCGCCCCCACAGCATAACCGCTGGCATCGATGTGTAAATAGAAGGGTTGATTAAAGTCAGGACTTTTCAATACGGGTGACGAAGAAAGCAACCGCTTCAACCGATTAAAAGCTATCTCACAATCTTTCGTCCAGCAAAACTTCATCTTACTACTGGTTAACTCAGTAAGAGGAGATGCAACCTGAGAAAAATTAGGAAAGAAACGTCGATAATAACCAGTCATTCCAAGGAACCTCTGTACAGACTTTCTAACTTGAGGGATAGGAAACTCGGCAATGGCCCGAACTTCTACATCAACAGGACGTACCTCGCCCTGACCTATACAAAAACCGAGGTATTTAATCTTGGCTTGTCCAAACTGACACTTGGCTAAATTTATGGTGAAGTTTTACTTTTCTAACTTCTTAAATAAGGTTTCCAGGCAAATTAAGTGTTGCTCCCACTTATTGCAGTATATAACAAGATCATCTAGATATACATCCACTCCTAAATCATTGGTCAGCAGGTTCATCAGGCGCTGAAAGGTAGAGGCCGCGTTACACAACCCGAAGGGCATAACGCGATAATTGAATAATCCGCCTTGTATAGTAAATGCGGATATTTCTTGGGCTCGCTGGGTAAGCGGCACTTGGTAATAGCCCCTTAATAAATCCAGGCGGGTGACATAGGTGGCTCCTGATACTCTGTCTATTAGATCATCAATACAGGGTAGTGGGAAACCATCCGGTACCGTGAGAGCATTAACCTTACGATAATCAGTGCACATTCTAGAAGTTCAATCAGGCTTGGGAACTAATATACAGGGTGAGGCCCACGGACTTTTACTCCGTTCTATGAGTCCATGGGACATCAAGAATTCTACTTCTTTGTTTAATGCTTCTTGTTTGAGTGGACTTGCCCTATAAGGTGACTGTTTGCAAGGCTTAGCTCCTTGTACATCTATGTCGTGAATTCCCAATGTGCAACACAAGTCTGATATCTTGCTTTTTCCAAATCAAGGTCCATAAGAAAGGTATGAAGAGATTGCAATGTCTCTGAATTTTTTTTTAAACGTACTTCTATGGTTTTAGAGATGCTGGGCAGACGTACATTTTCAGTTTCAGCTAAAGGAAGAACTGTCGTAATTGGTACGATACTAAGGTGGTAAGCCTTAAGTTGGTTTATGTGATAAGTACGTTTTGCTTTTCTCTTTCCTGGAGTTTGTAGTACATAATTTACCTCATTGAGCCGCTCAATCACTTCCAAAGGACCTTCGTATCTAGGTTGCAGAGCGTGTCCAGGTAAAAATTTCTGTGTCATTACCCTGTCACCTGGTTTAAAGAAGCGAGAGCGTGTGTGTTTGTCATAACAATGCTTCATCTTGGATTGGGCCTTAGCCAAGTTTTTTGAGGCTAATTCCCTCAGTTGTGACAAACGTTTTGGCATTAGAGTTGGAGTTGTTTTAAACGAGGGTTCTGATTTTCCGGTCCATGAATCTTTTAGTACGGCGAGGGGGCCGCGTACTTGGTGTCCGCAAATTAATTCAAATGGACTAAACCCAGTGCTTTCTTGTTCGCTTTCCCTTAAGGCGAACAACAGAAATGGTATTCCCTCGTCCCAATCTCGATGAAACTGCTCGCAGTATGCTCTCAACATTGATTTTTATGTTTGATGAAATCGTTTGAGGGCTCCTTGTGACTGAGGGTGATATGCAACAGAAAATACGGACCTAATTCCGAGGTGAGATAAGGCATCACGAAACATCTTAGAGGTAAAATTTGAACCTTGATCGGATTGAATTATTCGGGGAATCCCCACCTGAGAGAAAAAAAATTTGCAAAGCTCGAACAATGATGCGAGAATTAATTTTTCTCAAAGGGATAGCCTCCGGATATCGAGTAACGACATCCATAATTGTAAACAGATATTGATTTCCTTGTTTAGTCCTGGGTAACGGACCAACAATCTATTATCAGGCGTGAGAAGGGCTCACCACTGACGGGAATCGGAATGAGGGGAACTGGTGGAGGTGTGTGCGAAGGTTTGCCGGTCACTTGGCAGACTTGACAACTTTTTAGATAGCTTTCCACAGTCTCCTTCATTCTGGGCCAATGAAAATGCTTGGCTATTTTGCCCAGCGTTTTCTTTACTCCCAAATGTCCTCCCATGGGACTATGGTGGGCGAAACTTACAGCCAATTCTCTAAAGGTGTTAGGTAGCACTACTAGATGTTTGCTGGTAGACAGATGATCGTCGGAAGACAAAAGAGACTTATCTTTCTCATTAATATACCATTAGCAAGATAGTAACAATTGTCCAGGTCTTGGGCGTCGTCTTCTGTAATAGCTACCTCTTGTAATTTCTCTAGGGATGGATCAAGGAACTGATCCCTTATTAAATCTTCTTTCGATAGCATTTTAATGTCAGAATCTTGAAAAGGGGGGATAAGAAATTTTTAAATTTTAAAATCCGGGGGTAAGGATCGGTGAAAATAAAAGAGACCAAAAACCTCGCCTTTACTTAGGGCTTCAGTTTGCAAAAGGGTTTTAGGCGCCTCTAGACTTTTTTAGTTTTTAAAATTTAGAGGAAAAGGGCGGGGGGTCTTTCGAGCCTTTTGGGAAATTAATGCGAGAATTATCAAAACTAGAGGCCTTTTGGGTTATACCCGGGTAATCTAGACTTGCCTATGAGCAAGTCAATTTGAAAAGTTTCACTGATAACCCCACCCCCAAAGCCGAAAGGGTTGGGGTTTAATATCCAAGAGGATTTTAAAAGGCGCTCCATAGGTTCTAATAAGACATCTATTTGAGCATATCACTTAGGGATGCCCGTAATAAGGTTAAATAATCCCTATCAGGAAGAAAAAATTTAACTAATTGAGCCTCGTCATCCCAACCTTTTTACTTTAGCAGGGAGGGGTTAGCTGAGGAATATCGTTCTGAAATATTTTTATTGAGTCACAGAATGACACTGATTCGTTCTGCGAACCTTGTTTTTACTAGGGGTTGTTTCATTTTTGTTGTCGAGAAGATATTACCCGGGGGGAAACGGTCGCTGTTCGGAATCCCCTTTAAATAATGTTTCCTTTTAAAAGCCCTTTTTTTTTCAAAATGCAGTTCAACCACTTTTTTTCCCCTTTGTGGTTTTGAACTTTTCCCAGTTAGATTTAAAATTTTTTATTTGGGGGGAGGGGAAATAGGAGGTCGGGAAGAATTTATGCAACGCATCCTGTAAAATTGATGTCCTTCAGGAATTTAGTCACTGTTTTATTTTTGTTTCGCCCAAACAATTGTTGAGATATTTCATAATTATCGGGGGCGAGGCTGTTTTTTGGGAATTTACTAGGGGCCAATCAAATACCATGCGTTTTTGGTAAAATTTTAATAGAAACCCCATGCAATCCTGAGAAAGATTTTCCATAGTTTTACAGTTAGAAGTCTACACCATCTCTCAAAAGGATATTTTTTCAGCAAAATCTACATACGACTGAGTTTGGGTGGGTTTTTTTGTGGTTTTTTGATAACCATGGGAGGGGATCATGCTCAGGGTAGCCCTTTTAACGGAATCAAAACCTACCCAAAGGTAAGGGTTTCAACTTTGAGCCCAGACAATGAAGATGTAAAAGGGCCCCGTGTTGTCGGGGGCCCCGATAGCACGGGTGATTCTCAAAGACTTAAAAAAGTATCAAATCTGTCATTAAACCTTGGAACCAGATGGGGGTTTTGTATTTGCATCATTTGAATTTATTAACTTTTACTCATTATTTTGTTGTCTTATAAGGGAGAATTTCTTTGAAAGTCTTCATTTAATTTAGGGGCCCCAATTTTGGACTTTAAAAGAATAGCCCCCAATTTTAAACTGGGAAAAATGCCCGACGGTATCGAAAAAAAAGGAATTGAATGGCGGATGGGTTTCCTTTGCATACCCTGGTGAGTGAAGACTGACCATTAATAGGAATTTTATCAGAACAGGGCCCCCCTGCAATACTTAACATTTTTCTAGAAGCCAAAGTACTTAAACTATCGGGTTTATTTTAAGATAAACTTTGAAATTGTTCTTTAATACTTTAACTGACTGGTAGCTTATTTGAGAAAATTTAATTCAGAGTCAGAATCTTCTGCTACATGATCGTCAGAGGCCCCGGAAACAATTTGTTTCAATTTTTGCCCTTTTCTAATTTTGGGTGTAAATATCTATCATTATTGTTTTCGGCCATCTCAGCCTTTTAAATTTCAAGGAGCCA
>NC_091368.1:19948229-19959491 GCF_038502225.1 Cherax quadricarinatus
GGCAGTGACAGCCCAGCGACAGTACCAGTCGAGAAGTGTCCTCCTGAGTCACTTGCAAGAAGTCCTGCCCAGTTGCAGAGTTTTGTCAACGCCTCACTCGAGGGCACCAGCATGTCGTACCTCAGGTTGAGTGAAAACCTGCAGCGACTCCTACGATGACTGCTTCACCGTTCTAGAGGAGACCATAACCTGTTATGTCACAGCTCAGCCGCAGCAATGTCTCCTGTGTTGCAGTATCTGTCCAGACGCAGGAAGGCGTGCAGTGATGCCCTTCAATGCTCACTGCCTATGACCACGATGTTTAGCACACCCCACATGTTTTTTCTTCCCTCCCTTTAGGAAGTTTTTTTTCCATGCACATATGTACATATATGTTTTTATTTTGTGTTCTGTGCCCTGTTCCTACGAGAGAGAGACCGAGTTTCTTTTACCACCAGTATTGTCGTGTTGGGACGACGTGCAGTAGGTGGCCGAGCATATGTAGACAGCCTGTACTGTCTGCAGAGACAGCCCATGCTGTCTGCCAGCTTAGTTCATATTTCATGCCACTAAGATGCTGCCCTCTGTAGCCAGGCCTCTCGGTGGGCACACCAGCCTGCCTGCCCTTGCCACGCTCTCAGTCTGGCGACACCCATCACTCAGTCAAGAACTGTCCACTCCTCTCTCCCTAGTGTGCATGGCCTACCCGGGCACAACACACAAGCCTGTATACCCACCACGACTTAACAATAAAGTAAGAAGCCTCCGAAGATGTATCATTTACTCCCCGCTACCAGTTACACCAAACAAACTCGTTATAGGCAAGCTAAGAGCTGTTACCTACATCAGCTCATTTGAAAGCATTTTTATTGTTATGAGACATACAAGTAGGGAACAGGATGATGTTGGAGCCATCTGTGGGCAAGCATTTTCATTTGATCAATTGATTTTATCTCGTTGACATCATTATGCTGTACGAATGTGTTCCATACTCGAGTCATTCTGGGTATATATGATCTCAGATGGAGTGATGTTCTGGAGAAGGGTACAGCCAGAGTGTAGTTGCTGCTTTCTGCCCGTCTTGTGGCATAAAAGCGTGTTTCTCGCTGTCCTCAAAGTGGATCCAAGTGTAGTACTTTGACAATATTGGCCTTGTACATAACAGTAAGGGCACCCACATCCCTCCTGTGTTGAAGGCTATGCTGAAATGACAGGTCTATCCAGGATGGGTCCAGGCGAGAGATGAGACGTCTTGCTCTGTTCTCTACTCTCTGAAGCAGTCGCAGGTGAGAGAGGGGGGGGGCAGGCAAACCAAGAAAGTGGAGCATACTCAAGGTATGAGCGTACTTGTGCCTCGTACAGAATCTTGCAACTCCTACTGTCAAGCAGATGCGAGATACGGCGAAGTGCTGTAAGCCTTGTTTGCAAGATTTACAACATTGTTCTTCATGGTTAGTTTGGAGTCAAATTTCACCCCAAGGATATCAACTTCTTCTCCAGGTGCCAACACCCTCCCATTCATCCTTACTACTGCACCAGCATTGCTATCATGGTGTCTAGAGACCATCATCATTTGGGTTTTCTCAGGTGCAAATGTTACTTGCTATCTATTTCACCAAGCTGATATAGCTCTCAGCTGGTGATTGATGTAGCTTAGAGCAGCTGGCAGTTCTTCTCTTAGATAAGTGAATGTCAGTGTACAGTCGTCTGCATATGCATGGGATTCTGGGATGAAATGAAGAAGGTCGTTGAAGTAGACATTCCATAACAATGGTCCAAGCACGCTTCCTTATGGAACACTTGCCGCAATAGGATGTCTTGCTGATTCCGTTCCATTGAGAAAGCACCAGCAATGTCCAGTGCTAACACAGCTGACTTTGGATTCATCCAGTGACTGGTGCCATTTAGTGGAGAGGTTTAACAACAGATCAGCACCAGAGTAACTTTTCCTAAAGCCATATTGACGATCACAAAGTAGTGAGTGGTAGTCAAATAACTCTGTCATTTGTGTGTGCATGAATGGTATATAATACCGACAAGACGAAATTAAGACACATGTGCAACATCTGGGTATTTTTATTATAGACGTTTCGCCATCCTGTGGCTTTATCAATTTGTATTGATAAAGCCACAGGATGGCGAAACGTCTACAATAAAGATACCCAGATGTTGCACATGTGTCTTAATTTCATCTGTCATTTGTCTTGAGATTATTGTCTCAAGGATCTTACCAGTGTTTGACAGGGGTGACACTGGTCTGTAGTTGCTGATTTCTGCTCTGCTCTTCTTTTTGTGAACAGGGACTACATTTGTCTCTTTCCACAGAGAGGGTCGTTTACACTGTACTAGGCAGTGCTGAAAGATGCGAGTTCGAGGTGCTGCTAGCTGGTCTGCACATCTTCTCAGCAATCTTGGGCTCTACTTGTCTGGGCCCACAGCCTTTTGTTTGTCAAGCGATTTAAGAAGAAAATGCACCTCCTCCTGCCTTATTGTCACCACTGACAGTTTTGACACAGTTCTTGCAGCTAGCCAAGGAGGGTCCCTTGCTGGATCAGGAACTTGCATTTTCGTAGCAAAGTGTTCAGCAAAGAGGTCCGTTTTCTCTTGACTACTAGTAGAGGTGGTCCCATCCTGTCGATTTAGAGGTGGAATGAGTTCATCAGGCAGATAACCTTGTCTGTCCTTGACCAGGGACCACCAGGTTTTGGAGCCTACCCTACCTGATGCTAGCTTTCTTTTTGTGTCCACCTCCCATTTAGCAATGGCCCACTTTTGAACGTCACCCATATGCCTACAGGCTTGTCTGTGCAAGTTCCTGTTATATGTGGTAGGATGTCTCTTATACCTTCGCCATGCCGGTGAGGAATGTGTTATTGTTGTAGATTAAGTATGTCAAGTGAAGGCTTTCACTTGGTTGTTAACATCCCCTTGGAGAAGAGCATTCCAATCGGTGGTGGCAAGCTCAGAGCAAAGGGCTGGCCAATTACCTCTCTCCCATAGCCAGGTTGTGCGTGTGGACTCCTCACGTCGTTCTGTTGGGATCTTAAGTGTCGTAAAAACAGCCATGTGGTCAGAGGATCCAACGTAGCCGAGGGGTTGACAAGTGACTATGCCTTCTGCCAGATCACTCACTACTGGGTCAAGGGAGGAGCCAGAGATGTGAGTAGGGAAATCTGCAAAGTTTCTCATGTGAAATACTACAAGAAGGTCATCAAAGTCCCTCTGGATAAGGTGCTGGTTGAGGTCACCAACAATTATGATATATTGACAGTTGTGTTGTAGCAGAAAGTCCATATTTTCCATTAGGAAGTTGATGGGATCTGCATGTTGCCACTGAGGTCTGTACATTGCACATGCTAGTACAGAGGTACTAGTGTTTATGCAGAGCTTGAAGAACATCATTTCAAGATGTGTAGGGGTGGCAACATCAATGTGCTGGGCATGAACACTTTTAGAGAAGCACACAGCAACACCTCCTTGCCCTTGCCTGTCTCTTCTCATCCATGAGGTGTTGCCAGCAATTCTTGCATAATTTTTGGAGTTCTGTAGTCCAAAAATGCTTCAATAACAGCTATTATGTTGGGACGTCGAGTGTTCACAAAACTGTGTGAGCTCTCCAACATTAGCAATGAAACCTCTAATGTCGGCCGACAGGATGTTGATAGACATACTCCTCATGATGTGATCAGCTTGAGATGGTGGGTGTGTAAGGCATGTAAGGTGCCTGCCCTTGAGAGAGGTAGGGTACTGA
The DNA here is from genome assembly GCF_038502225.1 of Cherax quadricarinatus. Taxonomy (NCBI): domain Eukaryota; kingdom Metazoa; phylum Arthropoda; class Malacostraca; order Decapoda; family Parastacidae; genus Cherax; species Cherax quadricarinatus. The sequence goes on from NC_091368.1 coordinate 19,951,960, forward strand.
GGCAGAAGAGAAAATTTTAGAAAGGACTTAATTTTAAATGAGTTCTTGCTAATTGACCAGTTTTACATATTCGGCACGATATATATATATATATATATATATATATATATATATATATATATATATATATATATATATATATATATATATATATATATATATATATATATATATATATATATATCAATAACAACACTGCACTAGTCAGGGACTCGAACCCCTGCTGCTTTGGCCTGCCTCATGGTGGGCGAAAACACATGACGCCCTAATCCACTGAACCATACTATCCTGAAGAGTAGGGCATCCAGCGGAATTGGATGTTGTACTCGCTACCCAAGGACACACGACGGTGTGGATGACTCTTGGCTAATTTCATTCTAGTCCCTTTTTGGTGTACTAGTTGAACGAGCAGCATTTTATGTTATTGTGACCACGAACGAGTGGTATTGATCAATAACAACACTGCACTAGCCAAGGACTCGAACCCATGTTGCTTTGGCCTGCCTCATGGTGGGAGAAAACACATAAGGGCGTCATGTGTTTTCGCCACCATGAGGCAGGCCAAAGCAGCATGAGTTCGAGTCCTTGGCTAATGCAGTGTTGTTATTGATCAATATCGCTCGTTCGTGGTTACAATAATATATATATATATATATATATATATATATATATATATATATATATATATATATATATATATATGCTAAACAACCACTGTGAAAGAATAGAGAAATTCCAAGCACTTTCGTAACTACTCACAAGCGCTTGGAATTTCTCTATTCTTTCACAGTGGTTGTTTTGCATATTCTGAAATCACCTGTTTACTGTGATCTTATTGCATATATATATATATATATATATATATATATATATATATATATATATATATATATATATATATATATATATATATATATATACCCCATGAGCCAAGGGTCTCTGAGCCTATGGGAACAAACATATAATGATGGGCAAGTTCTCCATATTTTCTAGACTTTTGGGACTCCCTAAAGCTGGCAGCTGCCCCTCCTTCCTCCCTGGTGTATTGGAGGTAGGTATCAGCCAAGGTAGATGCACATGTATAGTCCCACACCACCTGCTTCCCATCTGTCCAGGCTTGAAGGGTGATACCATCTGGACGCTTCTGGCTGCCATCAGATCTGCATAGTTGGGGTGGCTCCCTTACTGCTGGGCATCCAGCTGTTGTGAGGCTCCTCTTGATAATGTTATTAACCTCCTCATGTCTTGCAATCTTTCCCTCGGATTTACGGTACACAAGACCATGGTACCCGAATCGGTCTGCTGCTTCACTGCCACAAATACACCTGTGTTCGGCGAGAATAGGGGCGGCAAGTCTAAGGGCAACACCGATGCGGATGGTCGAGGCGTGTGCCAAGGCTGGAGTTGGGAACAGCCAACATATATATATATATATACCTCTGGGAAGTGATGCCATTGATACAATTCCCAGGAAGAAACTGTAAGAGTTGAGAATGGAACAACGAATAGGCAATCTTAACACCAATGACACCTTGTACCTACTCAAAAAGTCCTTGAGTCTGCCTACGTTAACATATTTCCTAAGATCTTCACCTTCATATGATAACTCCTCCCCACCCTCCCCATACCTCCAATACGATAACATTCATCTTTGCAAATATAGAGGGCCTAAGCCAGTAACGAACAAAATACCTTTCAACCGTTGACTGCTAACAGAGTGAAACGCAAAGTACGCGGTTGTCACACAAACCCACATAAAGGAGCACTTTGACAATGAAATATGGATTCCGGGATATAACCTATACAGATGCAACATAGTGAACAGGCAAAAGGAGAGGGGTGGGGGAGGGGCTTGTCCTGTCCGTCACAGAGTCACTGATTTGCTCGGAACTACTAAATTCCTTTAATGATGTAGCTGAAGTTTTGGCAGTAAAGATCGAGAACCGAAACTGGTCTTTGTGGTTGTATACAAGCCTCCATATGCAGCTTCCCAACAATTCCTGGAACAGCTTTTGAAAAATGATCACTGTCTGGAAAATCTTCCAGCTCCTTCCCCAAACATCTGGTTCCTTGGGGATTTCAACCTAAGCACCTAAAATGGAGAAATGTAGCAAATAATTCTGTAGCAGAGATAACACCAGCAGGCAGCTCAGATGAAAACTCACACACACACACAAGAGCTTTTAAACCTCTGCACCAAATTCACCTTAAACCAGCAAATAATAGAACCAAAAAGACTGGAGAATACACTGGACCTCATCTTCACTAACAATGATGATTTGATATGAAATATTACCATATCAAAAACAATATAATCAGGTGTCAGCATAACAGAGGCTCAGATATGTATGCACGGGGCCCCAGACCAACAAAATGTGATCAGTCACAAGGGAGCTTTCACTAAATTTAACTTCAGTAACAAAAACATAAGGTGGAACCACGTTAACCAGGTCCTAAATGATATAAACTGGGAAGACAGCCTAAGCAACATGGATTCAAACCTATGTCTAGAAGAAATTAACTATGTGGCACACGAGGTATGCTCAAAGCATATTCCTTTAAGGAAAAGGGAAGAGAAGATGTAAACTAGAATGAGAAAGGCGCTCTTTATACTGGCGAAGGCAAAGAATAACAAAGCTGCTGAAAGAGGCCAATACATCTGTAATACGAAGGGAGACACGGGTCAGAGAAATAGCAAACATTGACCTAAAGCTAAGCGAATCGTTAGGTTCAGAATCTGTATTTTTGTGAAACATCATTTTACCTTTAATATTTTGGATAATATTCTAGACAATAAAACTGTCCAGTTTATACACTCTGGAACATAAATATGAAATATGTTTTGTATTATGCATGATAAAAGACGATTCAACAATATTTCATTGAACTGCAGAATTACAGGGAAGTAATTCTTCTTCATTACTCCGTTCTACTCAATAGCCTGTATCCTTTACAGAAATAAACATAACACTGGATTCTTGTCCACTAGTGACCAGAATGAAACAACATAAATATGCAGTATCTAGTGAACAAAAATCCAGTGATTTGTTCATCCAGTGTTTTGTTCAATCTGTAACCCATCAATCCTGGAAGTATTTATAGTATATCTGTCCTCAACTCCAACAATTTAAGTCATAATAAACAACTGTACTCTTCGAAGCTCAGCAGTAAAGAACAATACCTGTTAATTCGGGACAACTGTTCTAGACCCTAGTTCACCTCTCTGTATATTCATTTACAGAAGTTCATTAGAACTTGAATGTAATTCATGGATTTTGGCATTGAAGGATGTGATAACAGGTTTACTGAAGAGGCTGCTTCTGCTGTGGGAAAGGACCATATGGTCACAGACGATGGCCAGTGATATATACAAGACAGCAGTGTCTCCTGTGAAACTTTTGTAGTAGAAACTCCGTAGCTCAGGAAGCACTGCTGTGTCCTGACTTTTTCAGATTCCAGTATCTTTGAACTATCTGCCAATTCGCACTTTCCCAATATCCTTTAGAGTATATCTATCCCCAACTCCTTCGAAGCCACAATTAATAAATTCGACTCGAGTTGTAATGAGCGACAGCACAGTAGAATCCACATTGGTCATTGTCTGCCAGTTAAGCTTAGCTCCCAATATGCAACCTTAAACAATGGGCTGCCTGCTTGCATGCCAGGTTACTTCCTAGTGACAGGAACACCAGCAAGACACAAGCACAGTCTCCTGCTATGTTATTCTACTCCTGTAAGTTCTATTGTCACCAGCGATATTATACTCATTGGTCTTGTATGTTTGTATGTATTTGTATACTCACCTATTTCTGGTTCCAGGGGTCGATTCATAGCTCCTGGCCCAGCCATTTCACTGATCGCTGCTAAGTCCTCGCTTTCCCCTGCTCCATGAGCTTTTTTCAGACCTCGTCTTAAAACTATGTATGGTTCGTGCTTCCACCACATCACTTACCAGACCATTGCACTTCCTGACAACTCCATGACTGAAGAAATACTTCCTATCATCTCTTTGACTCATCTCTGGAATATCCAGTCTCTGTTCACCTTGTCAATTCCTCGCAGTATTTTGTATGTTGTTATCATGTCTTCCCTGACCCTCCTGTCCTCCGGTGTAATCAGGCAGTTTTCCCTTAGCCTTTCTTCGTAGGACATTCCCCTTAGCTCTGGGACTAGCCTTGATACAAACCTTTGCACTTTCTCTAATTTCTTGACGCGCTTGACCAGGTGTGGATTTCAAACTGGCGTTGCATACTCCAGTATGAGCCTATCGTACACGGTGTACGGAGTCTTGAACGATTCCTTACTGAGGTATTGCAACGCTATTATCAGGTTTGCCAGGCGCCCACATGGAGCAGCAGTTATCTGGTTGATGTGCGCCTCAGAAGATGTGCTCGGTATTATACTTACCCCAAAATCCTTCTCCTTGAGTGAAGTTTGCAGTCTTTGGCCACTTAACCTATACTCTGTCAGCGGTCTTCTTTGCCCTTCCCCGATCTTCATGACCTTGCATTTGACTGGGTTAAATTCGAGAAACCAGTTGCTGGGACAAGCTTCCAGCCTGTCCAGGTCTCTTTGTAGTCCTTCCTGATCTTCATCCATTTTAATTCCCCTCATTAACTTCACATCATCTGCAAACAGGGACACTTCTGAGTTTATCCCTTCAGTCATGTCATTCACATATACCAAAAATAGCACTGGTCCTAGGACTGACCCCTGAGGAACCCCGCTCGTCACAGGCGCGCGCATGCGCGTGTACTCATCTAGTTGTACTCACCTAGTTGTGGATGCATAGGTCGAGTCATAGCTCCTGGCCCCGCCTCATCGCTGGTCGCTACTAGGTCACTCTTCCCGCTCTGTGAGCTTAATCATACATCTTCTTAAAGTTATGAATGGATCCTGCCTCCACTACATCCCTTCCCAGACTGTTTCACCTCCCGACAACTCTGTGACTGAAGAAATACTTCCTAACATCCCTGTGATTCATCTGTGTCTTCAACTTCCATCTGTGACCCCTTGTTGCTGTGTTCCATCTCTGGAACATCCTGTCTCTGTTCACCTTGTCGATTCCTCTCAGTATTTCGTATGTCTTTTTCATATCCCCCTTCTCCAAGACTTTGCATACTATACATGTCGGTTACATTGGTCTGTAGCTTAGTGCTTCGTGTCTGTCTCCTTATTTAAAAAAAAAGGATACTGTCGTGTATACCTCATATAGTCACACTGTTTCGATAGATGTGTTGACGATTGTTGTTAGTGGTACACATAGCACCTCTGCTCCCTCTCTCAGGACCCATGGAGAGATGTTATCCGGTCCCACCACCTTTGAGTTGTCTAGCTCGCTTAGCAGCCTATTCACTTCTTCCTCGGTTGTATGTACTGTGTCCAACACTTGATGGTGTACCCCACCTTTCTAGAGTACCTTCCTTGAATCCTCACATAACTGTCGTTTCTTGTGATTTCTCCTTCTTCCTTCCTCAGCTTGATTACCTGGTCCTTGACTGTCGTTTCCCTCCTGATGTGGCTGTACAACCGCTTCGTGTGTGCGTGTGTGTATGTGTGTGTGTACTCGCCTAGTTGTACTCACCTAGTTGAGGTTGCAGGGGTCCAGTCTAAGCTCCTGGCTCCACCTCTTCACTGGTCGCTACTAGGTCAGTCTCCATGAACCGTGAGCTTTATCATACCTCTGCTTAAAGCTATGTATGGATCATGCCTCCACTACAACGCTTCCCAAACTATTCCACTTCCTGACTACTATGTGGGTGAAGAAATACTTCCTAACATCATTGTGATTCATCTGTGTCTTCAACTTCCACCTGTGTCCCCTTGTTGTTGTGTCCCATCTCTGGAACATCCTGTCTTTGTCCACCTTGTCAATTCCTCTCAGTATTTTGTATGTCGTTATCATGTCTTCCCTATCTCTCCTGTCCTCCAGTGTCGTCAGGTTGATTTCCCTTAACCTCTCCTCGTAGGACATACCTCTTAGCTCTGGGATTATTCCTGTTGCAAACCTTTGCACTTTCTCTAGTTTCTTTACGTGCTTGGCTAGGTGTGGGTTCCAGACTGGCGCCGCATACTCCAACATGGGCCATACGTACACGGTGTACAGGGTCCTGAACGATTCGTGTGTGTGTGTGTGTACTTACCTAATTGTACTCACCTAATTGTGGTTGCAGGGGTCGAGACTCAGCTCCTGGCCCCGCCTCTTCACTGATCGCTACTAGGTCACTCTCCCTGAGCCGTGAGCTTTATCATACCTCTGCTTAAAGCTATGTATGGATCCTGCCTCCACTACATCGCTTCCCAAGCTATTCCACTTACTACTCTGTGGCTGAAGAAATACTTCCTAACATCCCTGTGATTCATTTGCGTCTTCAACTTCCAACTGTGTCCCCTTGTTACTGTGTCCAATCTCTGGAGCATCCTGTCTTTGTCCACCTTGTCAATTCCTCTCAGTATTTTGTATGTCGTTATCATGTCCCCCCTATCTCTCCTGTCCTCCAGTGTCGTCAGGTTGATTTCCCTTAACCTCTCCTCGTAGGACATACCTCTTAGCTCTGGGACTAGTCTTGTTGCAAACCTTTGCACTTTCTCTAGTTTCTTTACGTGCTTGGCTAGGTGTGGGTTCCAAACTGGTGCCGCATACTCCAATATGGGCCTAACGTACACGGTGTACAGGGTCCTGAATGATTCCTTATTAAGATGTCGGAATGCTGTTCTGAGGTTTGCTAGGCGCCCATATGCTGCAGCAGTTATTTGGTTGATGTGCGCTTCAGGAGATGTGCCTGGTGTTATACTCACCCCAAGATCTTTTTCCTTGAGTGAGGTTTGTAATCTCTGGCCCTCTAGACTGTACTCCGTCTGCGGTCTTCTTTGCCCTTCATGACTTTGCACTTGGTGGGATTGAACTCCAGGAGCCAATTGCTGGACCAGGTCTGCAGCCTGTCCAGATCCCTTTGTAGTTCTGCCTGGGTTCGATCGAGTGAATTCTTCTCATCAACTTCACGTCATCTGCAAACAGGGACACCTCAGAGTCTATTCCTTCCGTCATGTCGTTCACAAATACTAGAAACAGCACTGGTCCTAGGACTGACCCCTGTGGGACCCCGCTGGTCACAGGTGCCCACTCTGACACCTCGCCACGTACCATGACTCGCTGCTGTCTTCCTGACAAGTATTCCCTGACCCATTGTAGTGCCTTCCATGTTATCCCTGCTTGGTAGTCCAGTTTTTGCACCAATCTCTTGTGTGGAACTGTGTCAAACGCCTTCTTGCAGTCCAAGAATATGCAATCCACCCACCCCTCTCTCTCTTGTCTTACTGCTGTCACCATGTCATAGAACTCCAGTAGGTTTGTGACACAGGATTTCCTGTCCATGAAACTATTTTGGCTGCTGTTGATGAGATCGTTCCTTTCTAGGTGTTCCACCACTCTTCTCCTGATAATCTTCTCCATGATTTTGCATACTATACATGTCAGTGACACTGGTCTGTAGTTTAATGCTTCATGTCTGTTTCCCTTTTTAAAGATTGGG